>NC_034409.1:89413912-89666385 GCF_002078875.1 Numida meleagris
GAAAGAGAAAAAAGACTGCAGACTCAGTCACAAGAGCAAGGGGTTTCTACTCTATCTGAGAGACAGAGCAGCTCCTCTGTGACCAATATGACATAACCATGAATTGTTTGCTTTATTCACAAAATTCCTAAGATCCATACTATCTAAAAGTTCTTTTCAAGCTGCTCATGCACATAGGTCACTGCAACTGTAAGTTTTCAAGCAGCAGAGCTCTAAGCCACAAGAACACTTAACAGGGAATTTGTTTTTATGCTGATACAGAAAGGACTTTCTTTCGCTTTAGTCAATGCATTGGCAAGTTCACTGCAGGAAGAGATGGAGGGACACTATCTGAGATAAGAAGCAATCCCACCCCAGCTAGACATGAGACAATGAAACCCAAGCATCCAGTGAAATGCATCATCCCTTTGCCAACAGATTCCAGCACAAATTACAGTGAAGTTATGTAAGCACAGAGCTAGCCAGTTAGTCAGCAAAAGAAGAGGAAATGTGTACACATACACACAGGTATTAACAGCAACCACCAACTTGATTAGTTACCATGGTGTCTAGTGGGACTGGAAGAGAAGACCCAGCCCTGTTACATTCCCAATCTGGCGTCTATATCAGGATCTCTGTAAGGAGAGGAAGATAAGCAGGATCCGATCCCAGCACACCAAGGCAGAAAGGAAAAATAAGAACAAAAAACAAAAAAACACCAAAGTCAGATCATGAACGGAAACTGTGGCCATGCAGTGCCCCAGCCCACCTCAGTTTAAGGCAGAGTTGTTATCTAAGAGTAAGTGCATCTCACCACTACCACCACTCACTAGGTTAGTGTCAGGGAGAAGAAAGTTTGTGAGTTTGAAGGGGGTCACAGCGCATTTGATTTCTCTTAGCATGTCATGCAGAGCTGGCATGGTCACCAAAAGCAGTATTTAAACTTCAGAGATTACTTTCCTGGGCGAGTAGTTAAATCTACAGCGAGAAATTACAGCACATAAGCTACTTCTCCAGGCTCAGCTCCAGCATGTATCCTCCAGCAGGAAGACACTGAACAGCGGGTCACTCGGAAGCAAAGCATGTGGACCATCCCATGTGCACTTTGGGTGCATGACATTTCTTCTCAGTTTTTAGGGGAAGGACACATGCAGAAAGTGGAAAGCAGACTTTCCACACAATTTTGAGCACATACCACTGCCTTCACTGCACTCGGCTTTACTATTGGGAAAAGCCAACTCACTTTCTCTAAGCTCGACAACTGAGAAAAGGTCAAGGCAAAGCTCAATTTAGAAATCCCCACAAGTTTATTTTATGAGTTGTTTTATTCTATCCTATAGGCAACCAAAAGAACTCACAGGAAGCAGGAATACTTGTTGGGGAAAGAACAGAAGAAAGTTATTAATCGTGATTTCATTTCTAAGATTAAAGACATAATTTTAATCCTTTCTTAGAGAAATAATCAGCTAGTTAGAAGGAGAAAGGAGAAAGTGCTTCCCCCCCACCAACAAGCTCCATCACCACAGGACTCAAGTCTGCTTTCATTAGATCTTGTTGCTTTCTCTTATCCCCACCTCAAAAGATCTGTGCTTCATTTTGGAGATGTTCTAATACAAAAATTTTTCAGGGATGGTAACAGTTTACTAGAGTGGTGATGAATGGGATTTTTGCAAGTGTACTCCAGGCTCAGGAGCAAAACACTGGAAACTGAAAAATTCAGTCTTAATCTGAACAGATTGTCTCTTGAAATTGCATGTGGGGCAGTTTTTCTTTGGGAAGGGGCAGGGCAGAGGGTGAGGGGCTAGGGAAGGGAAGGGGAACAAAACAGAGCTAGGGGATCTTTGATTAAGTGTTCATAGGGCATACAAGTTAATGGCAGGGAATCAATGGTAACGTTCAGTGATTTTCAGGCGTAACTTACGGTCAGTAAGTCTTTTCAAGCACAGAAGAAAGATAATTATTATAGGCAGATGGCCAGTCTATCACACAGCTATACCCTATCTCCAGCCATGGTTGTCAAGACCTGGCTGACCCAACTCCTACCCCCCTCTGAGCCCTCCCTCTTATCCTACTACTGTTCCTCACATCATCCACAGGTGAGGAGAGAGATCTCTTACCCAGAGTAACGTTTTTTAGAGTTGTTCTTTCTCATAACAAGACACACGACAATAGAGATGAGCAGTGTGAGACCTGTAACCGTACCGATGACTATCCCTGCCACCATGGCAATGGGGAACGCAGGCAGGCTGTCTGGGGAGAGAAGGGAGAAAACATTCAACTCTTCTGCATTCCCTGAATAACAGAAGTGCAAATGACACATGTTCTTGACCTTGGATTCTTTTAGAGCAGAAGCACTAATGTCATATCCAGGAATTAAAACATGCGGCCTAAATGGTAGCAACAGCAGGCAGCTAGCAGAATAATGTATGAACAGATCAGACACCAAGAGCATTCTTTAAGTTACCATCCTTCAGAAGAGACTTTATACCAAGAATTTTTTACATGTGAAGGAACACAAGTGATAATGACAATAATCCTATCTTATTTTGTACTCGAGAAAAAAAGTTATGTTCTTCTGGTAATTCCCAGTGAGGTCAACAGGAAAAGGCAGGCACGCTTGAAAGCACTTCACACATTGCTAATCAACTAAGAGAACTGAATGCTGGGTGTTCTCTGGGTAGCATGCAGCAGACAGCCCAATTACTACCCACAATCACTCTAAGAGCATTTATACATGCTTCTGGTCCCTCAGTTACATCTCTATACATTTTTATAGAGTCATTCTTCTCCTTCTTAAGTCAGGTTCACTGAAAATTATTAGCAATATGCTTACAGGAACACAGTATTGCTTTACTCACGTTTTCCCCAATACAATTTGGGGGAAGGGGAGGCCAAGAAAGAGCAGCCAGAAATGAAAGCCAATCAGAGAATGAGTACAAAAGATTTACAAGAGAAAGAATACACAAAGCACCATTATATCTTTTTTCAGTAGCAAACAACATTCTTCCTCTCATCTTATTTAATGCAACAAACATCTTTGATTGGAAGCTTTCTTACAAGAATCCATGCTACGCTAGCTACCTGCACCAGATACCAGTAAATCGGCATAAGATGCAACTAGTACAACACATTATATAGAAAACCCTTCTCAGACATCTGTGTCTGACCACCACAGAATCGTGGAGGTTGGAACAGATGTCTTGAGATCATCTAGGCCAACCCCCCTGTCCAAGAAGGGTCAGCTTATGCAGCCTACTCAGTACTCTCTTTGGTCTTGTTTTCACTGTCTCCAAGGATGGAGCCTTCACAAACTCTCCATCAATCCATTCCAGTGCTCAACCACGTTTACAGTGAAAATGTCTTTTCCTATGTTGAAATTGAATTTATTGTGTTGGAAAGTGTGTCCATTGCTGCTTCTCCTGTCACTGAGCACCTCTAAAGAGCTTGGCTCAGTTTTCATTACATATTCTCCCTCACAAGATATTTATAATCATTGGCAAGATCTCTCCGAGTCTTTCTTCCCTTTGCAGGCTACACAATCCCTATGAAAGGTGGGCTAGTTCCTCCTTGCTGGATTTTTTCCAGTGAGGACCACATATCATGCTTACACAAAGCATTCACAACAAGTCTGTAGTATGTAGATCAATCCCATTTTGACACACTTTTATAGAAGGGAATAGCACAATGCAGTACCCTGATGATGCAAGGGCATCACACAACATTTAATATTGTTGATTTTGAGTTTAATGACTTCCAAGAAAAGGGCTACATGACCTCCAGCCATTTTACTGATGACACCCCCACCTGACTGAGTATCCTATCAGCAGCTTTCCTAGCTTTCTGCAGTGTTTGATGCCAATTTGTAACAAGAAGTCTTAGAGAGAAATTAAAGATGAAGACATAAGTGCTGCAACCTAGAGGAAGACATTCTTTCTTTTAAGAACCTTCTGGCAACCCAAAGATCCATCTACCATGAAGGAGAAGAATCTTACAAATAATAATACTTTTCAGGTACAGAAGACAGAGATTGCATTTGAGCCTCATGCAAAGAGAAACAAATTTATTTTGAAGAATTTAAGAAGTAGGAGCTCATAGTTTTTGTTTTTCTTTCCCTTTCCAGGGGCAGGAATAATTGTCGGGAAAAGTATCAAAACAGATATGTATTACTGCTAGCAGATCACCTCCTATCATGTACTGAAGAGGGAAAAAAAAAACATTAAAACTTTCGGAACAAGAAAGTAGCAATCTAAAGCTATAGTGTTGCTGTCTGCTGAAAAAGTGATATTAAAAAGATGACAACGTCTAACCTGACAAATTTGTTACTACTTTGATTTGGATGAGGTTTTCTGTTATGTACTGTTGACAGAGTTTTTAAGAGGCTGCAAGAGTGCAACTGTTTGCACACAAAACTAGAGGCTTTACTGTCTCTCAGAACACAATCCTACAGACTACAGAAGTTTATACAATTCTATGACCACATAGCTTACTTGGAGAATTATGCCTCCTACCCCTTTTCTGAGGTTCTTCAGTATTGAACTTGCACAAATTCCTCATAAATATTTGCAGAGCAGTCAATGATTTCATTGTAACAGACAGTCCCAGCTACACACATAAATGTTTGCTTTCAAACCTGATGTTTAAGTTCATGGTTTAACAAAAGTCAAGAAGACAGTCTGTAAAGGAACATTTTTCACTAAAAATCACTGTAATTCAAAGCATCTTCCATTTTCTCTGGAAATGTGCTAGAATTAATTTCTTGCCAATTCCATAAAACAGAAGTTTTCCAATGGAGGTAAGTATAACCATTTCCATAAAACAATTATAGTTTTTGCTCATGAGAACTCAGATCGAAGATGGACTGCCTTCAGGTAACACAAGCTGTGTTGAGCACTGTGTTAAGTAGCTTCCTCTTACAGGTAGGAGGCAGCCTAATCTAGAGGACTTGGAATTCCCTACAAATTTATATCAATACGGCTTTGAATAGTAGTCCCTCCCAGCTTCACACACACTAACATAACAACAGCCTTGCTTCTCATCCCAGCAACAGGATCTTTCCAATGTAGTTGAAGGAGCTGTCTGAGCACATGCTGTGGAGACATTGCAATGAAAATCAGCTGAGTTAGCTTGGCAGTTTTGAACAGCTGAGCCAACAACAGCAATGTATTAGATGGCTAAACCAAAATGTAAGGCCAACCAAGCATAAGTGGTCTAAGATCATTTAAATGTGTAATGCAGCTGACCCAAATGAATCAAAGGAATATTCTGTACCACATGATGCCATATTCAACAATAAAACTGGGTAGATGGGTGGGTGTCCTGTCATTGCTTGAGGACTGCCTGGGCAGCAGTTGGCAGGTGCTGAGCAATTGTGTGGTGCATCACTTGTGGGTTTTTTTTGTTGATTTTTTTTAAGCTTTTGTTGTTGTTGTTTTTCTTTCTTATGGCAAGGAAGAGCAAGCAAGCAGCTTGTGTGGTGCTTCACTGCTTAGCCAGGTTAAATCCTTTGAGATGATGACAGATTTTATTGGAGTGTGGAGTGCATAAAACCAAATTTATAGATGTTAGAGCAGCTTAGCTGCTAATATGCAGGCTTCCATGGGGCTTGCTTGCCTTACAGTATATTAGAGTCCAATTGTTGTTAGTGGCTGCTACAGGATGCGCTAGCAAGCACAGTACCTGGGCATGACATAAACGGTATGGAATAAGGGGTGGATATTGTCCTCATTTTGGTTGGAACAGAGTTTCTTCATATTAACTGGTATGGTGCAATGCTTTAAATTTGTAATGAAAACAGTACTGATACCACAATGATGTTTCAATTGTTCATGAGCAGCACTTACACAGTCATGGGTTTTGTTCCAGTTTCTCATGCTGTTCTACTGGGGAGGAAACTGGGAGAGGACACCACCAGCTAAAATATTCTGTGCCATATAATGTTATTCGCAACAACAGAACCAGGGGGAAGATGGCCAGGGGAACTGCCAGTGCTCAGGGACTGGCTAGGCATTGGTCACCTAGTGGTAAACAACTGCACTGTGCATTACTTGGGTTTATTTGTTTAGTTGCAGGTTGTTGTTTCTCTTCCCCCCCCCTCCCCCCTTTATTTTTCTTTCCTTCTTCCTTATGAAACTGTCTTTATCTCAAACAACAAATTCTCTGACTTTTGCCCTCTCATTTTCCTTCCCCCTATCCCACTGCAGGGGGAGGAGGGAACCAAGCAGCTGTATAGTGCTAAACTGCCTACTCAGGTTAAACCATGACAGTGCCTTTGAATAATTTACAACACCAGATAAATGATTCTGAACAAGCAAACTTATACAAAGGAAAGAAAAGTACAAGAGTAGAGATAAGCTCAGATCAGGATGTGCTACAGCCTATTACATGAGTAGTACTTTCACATATAGTCAAAGAAAAACAGGATTATAGCTACAGCTATTGGCCTATAGTATGAAAACCTATTTACAAGGTGTTGCAGGTGTTCAGAAAATCTGAAGACAATTGCTGCAGCCTTCCCCCTGTGGTACAAAGTATTGCACCCTCAACTTGAGTACTGAGTGCTGTTTTGGGCATCACAGTACAAAAAGGGAGATAAACCTCTTTTGGACACACCCTAATAGTTTTACAAAGATGGTGAAAGGTCTGGAATGCAAGACACATGAGGAACAGCTGAGGTCCCTGGCTGGTTCAGCCCAGAGCAGAGAAGCTGAAGGGAGGCCTCATGGCGGCCTGCAGTCCCTCACAGGGAGAGGAGGGGCAGTGCTGAGCTCTGCTCTCTGGTGACAGCGACAGGGCCCGAGGGAATGGCATGAAACTGCGTCAGGGGAGGGTCAGGTTGGATATTAGGAAAAGGTTCTTCACTGAGAGCATGGTCAGGCAGTGGAACAGGCTCCCCAGGGCAGTGCTCATGGCACCAAGCTCGCCAGACTTCAGGTCTCTGTCAGACACTGGGTCTGATTTTTGGGTGGTCCATTGTGGAGCCAGGAGTTGGAGTTGATCCTTGTGGGTTCCCTTCCAACTTGGGATATTCTATGATTCTATGAAACGCAGAGTCATCCATGCATACTAAACTCCACTTGATTGTCCACAGATGATCCTCGGGCTTCATTTTTCCACAATGTGATTCATTTTATATTGAGTTCGTATCTAATTGAAGCCGGCATGCAAGTCTTACAAAAAATATCAGCTGAATTAGCATACTGAAGGGTCTTCATATTTTAACTCAAACAAACGAACAGGCTTTGCCAAGGCAGCCTGTCTCTGCCAAACCAATCATTGCTTTACTGCTTCTTCACAGAGACTATCAATACAATATAAGAAAATAAAATGACCTATTTTATATACATTTTAACTTCTAAGAAACAGAAAGCACTAAGTGACCTTCAAAGGTCCCATCCAAGTCGAGCTACTCTGTAAAAAGAAGTAGACGTAGACCTTGCCTACAGTGTATGGAGTAAATGTACCTTTTATAGAAGCAGGATCATTCTAACTAGGGAATACACATGATTATCTCCTTTAACATATCAAAATCTAGTGGAATAGCTGTATTAGCACTGCCATTTATGAATTCAACATTTGTTCTTGTCTTATTAAATATAAATTTGGAAATCTGATCACTGTGAGAACTGTTCCTTTGCAGGAACTGTCATACCTTGGCTGACCTCCAGCATACCTAGAACAACCATATGTTTTGGGTGGCCAAGGGAAATAAAGAGCCAAACTGACATATGGAATCTAAGTGCTCTTGAACTGTGATAACTGTTACTGAATACTAATAGGAAGCTTTAAATGACTGAAAGTAGCCAGCCTTTGCAGTTTATAAGAGTCAGTATGGATAATATAAGAATATCTGTGTAAAAGAGATTAAGTGCACGTCCAACACAAACACCTTTGCATAGAAGACAGTAGCATCTCACTGTCTATCAGTAGATGCTCAGGGCAGATTTCTCCCTCGCCCTTCCTCTCACATTCCTCAGTACATATACTGCATGGGTTCCAAAACCAAGATTTTGTCACTTTCTCTCCTTGCTTCCCAGATTTCTTAAGTCATCCTAAACATTGATGTAGCACAATACAGAAAACAATATTCACGGGACTTTGAAATGAAAAGATGGGTTTTCATCAAGGCTTCCATCAACTTTTACTATTATGTGTTAAAAGTTTAGGAATTAATGGAAATAAGAGGAAAAAAAATGCATGACATTCAGGATTTTTTTTAAACACTTGACAGACTATCAGTTCAATAATTAGGACCTGGAAGGAGAGAATTAAAGAGATGGTTGTTCTCTCCAAGCCACTACCCCACCCCCAAGAAAAGTGAAACAGACACAGAAGAGGGGAAAAAATATTAATAAAATAAAATCACACAGGATGAATACCTTTGTCCACAACTCTAAGCCGGATTTCTCCTGGTTTGACAACAATATCAGGTGGGTTCTTGACATCACAAATATAAGTGCCATTGTCCTGGAACTGCATGTTTGATATACTGATAGATGCATCTTTCTTGTTAAGGTCTCCAGCCCAAGTGACCCTGTCCTTAAATGGTATGTCCTTTCCAGTGTATGGCTTCCCATTAGAGTAATAGAAAAACTGTAGTAAAGGAAAAGAGGATATAAGAACAATTCAATTAGATATTATGGAAACACCATGTTTCTCTTGCTATTACAGCGTTATCCTATAATCCACTATATAATACTCAGCTAGCATTATAGATTTTATGTTCTTCTTTTGTTTTACCTCCTGCCTCACCACATTAATTTGGCTTGTTGCATCTTAATCACATAACAAACACTATGGCTTATACCTCAGTTATACTACCATAATAGACTGCAAGCTTTGGTTTTCTGTTGTTGTTTTTCTTTTCTCCCATTTTTGAGGACATAGGGTTTGGCAGACAAAGAGCTGAGGGGAAGAGAAAAATTCTAGTAGACTGGGGGTAATTAAAGGACAGAACCACTCTGGACCACAGCCATCTGTCTTTCAAGCAAAGGAAGCCTTGAGTAGCCTAGCAGGAAAAGGATACCAAGTTTCCTATCTTGTGTGTTGCTGTGTGTGACTCACAACCACAGTATAGCTTAATTAACAGACAATACCTTCCTCCCCTCCATTTCCCAAAATACGCCACTAACAATTTAGAGTGCACCTAGCTGTGTTCCAGAAACCTTTAAGGTGATTAAATATAGCTGTTTCCTGATTTTTAGGTGACTAAGTCCTTAAAGCTGAACAAAAAATTCTTTAAGGAGAAACTGCACCTTTTCTCATTATACCTGTCCAAATTTATAATTTACAGCAGTAGAAGCACATAAAGCTCTATAGGACAGAGGTCTGCTTTCAGACATATGGGATGTTTAAGCACTGGACATAACCTTAAAAGAGTGATCAAGGCTGTATTACAGGAGCACATTTATTCTTTATTTCACATTCTGAAAGAGAATGAAACAATCTTAGCTCAACCAAAACTCAGTCTGAATTCTCTTCAGTTCAGCTTCTGGAGCATGGTTAAAGAAATCTAGGGCTATATTCCAACTTCCTCTTTCTACTGCTCTCTTTATAAAGGAGTTCCTGTTTTACAGAAGAAACTGGTTACAAGCAGGTTCTCTTTCCATCCAAGACATCTCCTATCTCTTTACTTGTTCCTACCCTTGATCTGATGGTTGTCCATTCTGAAATATCAGGGAGACTGATATTACAAACCCTTTCAAAGGGAAATTAAGCAGTACAAAAGCGGAGAATAAGCAACACGTACAATACATAACGTAATACTATAATAGTAGTAATTCAGATTGCATGAGCAGTTTCACAGTTCATTTCCAAGTACAAGAAGATACAGAACTTATATGATTCCCAGATGCTCATCTACTTCCTCTATATGGCTACCACTTCAACATACCGCTCCTCTGACTGAAAAACTACTAGTACATTTTATAGCTGCTGCATGCCCCAGCCTTTGCTGTGACCTAGCATGTTGCAGTACTTTTAAGCAGCTCTAAACAACAAAATAAAACCACACTAAAATCAGAGTGATGGAGGCAAGACACATGAAAGAAGGCTCCAATCCATATTTACTGACTTTAAAACCAAGGAGAAGATCTCTGCTCAGTTTCACAGCCTCCCACCCCGCCAGGTTCCCTACAGCCATTCCTTACTGAGATACGAGTTGCTTCTCCCTCTGGTTGAAAACTCCAAGAAACAGATGCTGCACTGCTGATCACTTCCACAGACGTAAATGTGCATGGAAGCTTTACATCTGTTTCATTTTCCACAAACATCTCCTCTGGTGTGGTGACTTCTACTGCCGATACTTCGACTGTATAGAAAAGGTAAAGAGAAGAAAGAAGTAAAACAAGAGGCATCAGTGCTGTTTTGAGAGTCAGGAAGTTGCAGTGGTAACTGTTTGTATCACATTGCTTTTTAGGGGAAAATTGTAAAGAGACAGCAACAACTCCGCGAGCAAGTGTGTGCACCGACAGTGCATTATACTTACAGTACAAACAAGTATACAGCAGGTCAGTTCACTACTCTTTCCGCATATTATCTGTTACAGGATGTTTTCCATCCACAGATGTTTCCTCTACAACAGTTTATGGAAATAATTTCTATAGTGCAAAGGATGTGCTTACACCCTTCCCTACTGGCTGCCAGCAGAGACTGTAATAAAGAAGATCCACTGGAGGAACTAATATCTCGGTCCCAGCTATTACTCAGTTTCCTCTCCAGCTCACATCTTGTTTCCTATCTCTTCACCTTCTCTCAACTGTAGGTGGAACAAAAGCTCACCTCCACCAAGCTGAGCAGTAAACTTCTCTGGTTCCCAGCTATGCTACCTGATTCTACACGGTCTTCATGTGCTAGACCTTATGAAAAAAAAAAAGCCACCCATACAGTTTGGAAGCACAAGAGTAGCTTGATTTCTTTCCACCACAGGGCTTATGCATAGTCAAAACAGCAAACGGACTACAATGACATCACAGGTTTAAAGCAAACAAGGTTAACTTTGTGATTATATCAGCAGTATTCCTCTACATGGTAAGCGAAATTCTTCAGGATTTGGAAAAAACTTGGTAAATACATTCTTTATCTGGCACTGATTAAACTGCAAAGACACTATTCAGATTTAAGCAAAGATACACCTGCACATTAATTCAAAAAACAAAGAATGACCTCGCAACATCAGGAAAGAATGCATCTCATTGTGTCATATCCAAATGACGGCAAAAATCTTGGAAAAAAATTGTTGTGAGTGGGGGCACACATAACATATGTCCCCCATAACTCACATGAAAACCACATTTTAATAATGTCAAAACTTACAGCAGAGCGACAGTACAAGTAAGCTTCTTCTGATCGTGGGGTTCTGTTTCTAGGCTACAACATCCTATACTCTAGGGCCTTACTCTCTTATTATAGGTGGAAAGCATGCCTTCCTGTTTGTTCAGTACCTCAGTTTATTTCTTAACTTTGAATAAACTAGTTCTCAGAGTAGCCAACTGAAAATAAAGACCACGGTTGAAGACAGTTTTTAAAAACAAAAAACGGGACACCTACATTAGTCCTTAAATGACGGGTTTTACGCTTTTAGTTAGTGACAGCTACCAGCTCAGTAACCTTCAGGAGTCCGATAGCAAGCCTCTTTCACGCAATACGATCATCCTAAGAAGGTACTGATTTGTCATAAACCGGGTTGTTTTTAAATCAGAGCTGAAAATTAAGCTAAGCCTATGCTCCACAGAGAAATTTTAGAAACCAGCTTTTACACATGAAACTTTGAGCCCGGTTTTCCAAGGAACAAAGCCTGCACAAGCTGTACCATTCACTCCCTCCCTCACCACGTGACTACTAGGCAAGTCCGTCTGACCGACTGTGGCAAAGGGCCACAAGCACAGCAGGTAATGGCAGCTGGCCCTGCAGGGCAGACCATATGCAGGCTCTGGAAGGGGTCATTCAGTCAGTGAAACGGCTGAACAATGAAGGAGATGAAAACACTCCGGCCAGCTGGGTAAACCAAGCAATCAGTACATGCAAGGCTTTGTAAGAACTGTTGTCTCTCACTTAGCCATCATGGCAAACAAGGGTAAGGCACAGCACGTGCCCAGGGGACATGGGATGAGCATGTAAGCACTGTAAGAGTGGAAGAATTAAGCATGCCAGTTTAATTACAATAACCAAAACCAGAAGAAACCACCATTCCTTTACTTTACCATTCAAAGGCCATGCTGTTCACTCTTCAGATTCACTCTCTTCAGTCCCATCAGGTTATTCCTGATTCTTTTGACTATCCTGTCACCACCGCTCTCATTTCAAATGAATGAAAGAGAAACAGCACCCCAAGGGAGGGGAATTTTCATCAAGAGGTTGTATCAGGGCTTCTTTTTCTCTTGTACATACTCTGTGAGCCAAAAAATATTCTTTTGTAAAATAATTACCAAATATTTGTTTGGAACAAACAAAGGCTTCTAGCAATTCAATTAAATGAACTCAGAGCTGCTGTGCTTTATGTATTTTTTCCAGCTAATGGAGTGGCGAAGAAAAAAATAGTCCATTGTTTTGAGTCCAAGCCACAGAATAAGTCTTCCTTTCAAGAGTAAAACAAGCAAGATGCCCTCAGCATTTATGTAGGAGGACAAATAGTCTGCACAGACATTGTCTGCTTGTACATGGTACAGAGAACTCCTTGCCACAAACAGGGAGTGGGAAGCACAGATCAGCTTCTAAATAAGTCCCTGTTCCAACTTAGTAGCAACACGTGAGAGAAATGTAGTAAAGAAATCCAACTTCTTCCTACAGTTTAGAAAGGCAGGAACTATACAATAACTTGTACAGGCATTTTATGGACAGTTTAATTTTCACTTTCTACTTGTTGTCTCAACTTCACATCTTTCTTTGCTCATTCTCTCCTTGCCCCCAGCTTAAATAAAAAGGTCACTCATTATTTGCTCCTTCAGCATGCACCAATGCAACATTTTTTTTCTTCCCCTCTGCTGTCTTACAGCAGGAGACATAAGAACTTGGAAGTAGTAGAGAGGCCACAATGTTTGACAGTTGTTCACCCTTAGCCCACAACTCATATTTTTGGGTACACAGTAGCAGTTTGGGTATATACAGTAGCAGTTCCCACTACCTTGAACTCCTCCTTAATCTCCTCTACCATAAAACCATAAGGATAACCTCCATCTCTAGATCCTCACCTTCTCTTTCCACTTTTACCAGACTGACATCCCTCTTCCAGCTCTTCCATCTATTTAAATACTTCAGTTGGAGAGAGTTGAATTTGGAGTCATATTCCAGTCACATTTATCTACTGGTCCACTCCTCAAGCTTTCTGAGCCTAAATTCTATTCAAGAAGGAAAAAAAAAAAATTATCAGGACACCATCAGAGAGAAGAGAGCTTGAGGAATGGAAGGTCTGCAAACCAAGTAGAGCAAAGATGAACACGCATTATTTGCCCTTCTCTCACCAAACCTCATTTATCCTACCATCCTTTCCAAATGCCCTAAGTCCAGGTATTTCCATCTGAACACCTCTTCTAATCTTCAATTGCTTTAATTCTTCTAACCAATCCCCTAAACAGGCCTCCTCTTCCATCATTTATTTTTTTCCTCTCTAGTGTTGCTGGAGTTGTTTTACTCCGATTACACTGACTGTCACAAGTTAAATGCTCAGCCACCACACTCCAGCAAAAATACTTCAAATCCAAAGTCCAGTGGCTCATCCTCTGCGAAGCCATGGAACTGGTGCTCCATTCTCACCTTCTTTCCCAACTCTTCTATTCTTCAAATACGAAAAAACACTCTTCCTCCATCCTTCCATCCTATCCTTTCTTACTGTTCCCACATTGGATCTTCATCCTCCATCAAGGCTCTCTATTTTCACATATCTTCCCTCAGTAGCTTGCCTCTGGATCTCACTGCAGAACATGCTCAATTGCCATCACTGCACTGACTACTCAGATCTTCTTCTCTGCTCAGGGTCTGCCTCCTTCTGTTCAAAGAATAGTCTCAGTCTGACATCTTTGTCAATGCTAAGTTGTCAGTTCACACTACATGGAACTAAAGCATACCTCATTTCTTCCCCCAGAGCCCTCTACCACTGCATCTATCACCATGGTTTATCACCATGGACCAGTGCCACATGCCTCTCCAATTCAACCTGTACAGTGTTTTTTCACTTTTCCTCAGTTTGAGAATATAGCTGAAGCTTCCTGAGCATTTCAGAGTTTTCAGCCACCAGCACAGCTGTCGCCAGTCCAAAAACTCCACTCTGTGCAATAACGAAGAGCAAGATACATTTTGCTCTGGATTTGTGGAGTACTTCTGGGCTTCTGTCAATAGATGCAATGATTCTTTTCTAAAAGTTACTTCACTTGCAAGCTTATCTGCATCTTTCCCCCTTTTCATTTTACAAAAATATAAACCAGCTGGTTTTCACAGCAAGTGTCTCCTGGCCTATTTCCTAGCAGATCTTATTTAGGGTAGTATCAACATCATCTGCATCAGCTAACTAGTGAGCAGTTTTTGCCCCTGGCCACTGAATCCCCAGAAGCACAAAAAGGAAGGAAGGATCCTGACTGGCTTCTTCTCTACAGAATGGATAAAGATAGAAACATTTACCATGTATCAGAACTTAAAAGCTGAACATTCAGCTTCCACAGCAGGATGTTACTATTGACGTACTGCACTTTGAACATGAGGTGAGGTTACCATAAGGAGCAATCATTGTTCATGTTCCCCAAACACTACCCTCAGCACCAACTGGCTGACATCCAGGCAACAAGAATGCCTAAGGCACTGTCTCTATGTAGTGACTAAATGACCTCACTGTAAAATAAAAGACTGGAAGGAGGGGAAAAAGAAAAGAAAAAAAAAAAGCTTTGCCATTGTAAAACAGAAGCAGGGCATCTGGCAGACTTGAATCAGCCAATACATGGAAAGGACAGCTGGAGAGTCACAATACCAAGCACAACATCCCAAATGCTTTTTTGTTCTACTGAAAAAGACAAGCACTAATATAATTACTGGGAACTGAATACTAACTGCTCCAAGGGTAACATCAGGAAGATATCACATATGCAAGATCACCGTTTTCTTCTATGAATTGATGACAGAAGATGCACAACTCACCATACACACAACCAGAACAAGCACGACCCTGTTATATAGCACCTCCACCTAACCAACTTTACTGACTAGGTATTGTTTCAATTTACTTGCTTTGTATGAACAAGACCTTCCTAACTCTGAAGGTGCTGTTCTACAGCATCTAAAGCAGATCCAAAGACTTGGAGCTTCTTGGTTCCTTTGTAATAACACCACAGCATGTTTACCAGGATGTACAAAACTAGGGAAAGAGTTGCATGTTTTCAGCTAGTTCAGCCCTGATTCAGATCATAAACTCCTGCCATGCATATGTCAGCACTGACGTTCTTATGAGTGGAGTGATGTATTGCTCTGAAACCACCTACGTGAAGAAATCCTACACTCGACCAGCAGCGAAGTATAGGAAGGTGAAGTCACTCAGAACAGATAGCTGACAAGCATTCTTAACCACAAGTTTGCATCTAGTTAGTTAAACAAATTATGGTTAACTATTTAACTTCCGGTGAGACTAAGAGCCGTCAAGCATACAGTATTCATCAGAGTAACATAAAAGATTGCAGCATGACACTGCTAATTGAGCTTCACTGATACCTTTGAAATGGGGTACACTTTGAGGGAAAAGCTCAGGGAGAAAGTGGCTAAACACTCTCTACAGCACACTGCGGGTGTTCTCCCTGCAGGTGTTCCCTCAGGGGGATCTTTGTCCTGCTCAGCCAAGACTAAGTCACATAGGATGGTAACTTAATCTGTACAAGAGGCACTGCGTGTGTGACTAGCTATCTAACAGGTCAAAGTCTGGATACCTCCCCTTGTCTGATACCGCTCTCTACATTCAAAACCATATTCTTATTTCTTCTGCTAGAAACCATCTCTAACACTTTGGACGGTCTGCTCAAACAGTGCAAGCTTATTTCACTTCCTTCAAGCTCTCTTAAAACGCCTCCGTAACATTTGGCAACAGCACCTGTATAAACCCAACACTGCCTAAACCGGCAGTGCTTAGAGATAAATGCTCCCTTGAGCTGGCTTTTTTTTCCCATTACTTTGTATCCCCTGATTGCTTACACTTGTTTCATGGTGGTTAGTGAAAAAAACTTGGGAGCAACAATTGGTTTTCTTCTACAATTTTGTATACAAAAATAGGGCATCCACTGTGCTAGGCAGAAGTTGAATATGGAGCTTGGTAGCACTTCATAAGGAAATCCTTTCTTGACACTGGAAGTCCACACTAATTAACACATAGTTGGAAGTCTTTTAGAGACCACAGTCTGCACTGAGATCATGGATCCAATGAAAAAGTTCTGTTAATTAAGGCAATGATCACACCAAAATAAACCTGATTCGCCTGGATCCAACTCAGCTTGATCACTTGGAGTGCCAACAAAACCAGAACACAAACCAAAGCTGTAATCATGGGCATTTTATTCCACAAGTACTAACACAGTCTAAGTGGAAACTTTTATCAGACCACCAACAGTTTCCATACTACATTGCCCTCCTCCTGAAATGACGAGTCATCAGTTAACTAATTAATACAAACAAATTGCTTCATTTATATTAAAGATATCTAGTAACACATTCATTTACATCAACTATAAATAAAGTCTCCTATGGATGAAAGATCAAGAAATAATCAAAAAGTCTGATGAAAGAAAGATTTAAAAAAATTCAGACAGGCTGTTACAGGTAACGAGTTGATGACAGAGTCACGGACCAGGAAAATAGAAATAGATGCTATTTAATTAATTAAAATTAATTAATGCTACAGACTCAACAAGTCACATTCAGAGGTCTTGACAAAACCACAGTAAGTCAACATATCTGTATGTTCACAAAGGCTTCCCTAGCAGCTGTAATTTTCCAGGAGAAAGGAGGTTGTGAGATTGTCTAGTGATTAGGAGGTCATAAGTCACAAAAACAATATACGCTTGCTAAAGAGTGCTTTCATTAAGAAATACTCAGTGTCACCGTGAAACATAGTCCACTGTTGACATCTCTCTCAAACTACAGTTTCATGACATTTAGTTATTTCTCATACCAAAATGTCTTCACATACAACCAGCAAGAAATAACAACAGTCAGCTCCCCACAAAACATTTTAGAAAGGCAGCACAAGGTTATAGTTCCCTACTACAATTACAGGCACCTATTTCTCCATGGGCCACCATTATCTCATTTTCAATAAAATGTGTGGTGGAGCAATCCTATCTTTGATGGTCTCAATAGCTAGGAGCAGACAGGCCCAAATCATTCCTCTGAAACTCCACTGAGATCTGTTGAAACATCCAGATGAAGAATTAATTGACACAATTTAGCCTTAACACAGAAGCAAAATCCGCACAAGCTGTTCTGGCCAATAACAAAATATGTTGCATTTCATAAGAACAACACACAAGTATTAAGGAGCCATATACCTAGGCCTAAGAAACAACAGACTGCCCCATCATCTCCACACCAGAAATCTATCATGGTGTTATCTGAAGTCTCACTGAGCGTATAGATATAAAAATGCATACACGCATGCATAATCCTATATGCATATCATTGTACATCACTTAGGAGAGTTGAGCCTACCTGGCTCCCAGACACCCATCCTCTCACTCCTGCTTATCAAATGGGACAGAAGGAGAAAATAAGATGAAAAAGCTCGTGGGTGGAGGTAAAGACAGGGTGATCACTTACCAGTTACCATCACAGCCAAAACACACTTGACCTGAGTAAAGTTATTTTAATTTGAAATAAATTGTATTAAGAGATGGATTGTGAGGAAAAAGTCAACAACAACAACAAAATCAAGCTCACCTTCACTCATTTATTTCCAACTTTTCTCCCTCCCCAGGCAGCCTGCAACAGGTAGGAGGTTACAATCAGCCCACAATGGCTCCCCTCTGCCACTCTTTCCTCCTCACACACACTTTTTCCCCGCTGAAGGTGCAGGTCCTTCTCATGGGTAGCGATTCTTCAGGAGAACCTACTTCTGCATGTGCTCCTCCATGAGCCACAGTGTGGATATCTGCTCCTCCATGGTCTCCTCCACAGGGTGTAGGGAAATACCTGCTCCATCATGTCCCCTTCCAAAGCTTCTGCTGCAGGGGCATCTGCTCCAGTGCCTGTGGCACCTTCTCTGCCTTCTCTTCCCTGGGTGCCTGCAAGGCCATTTCTCACACCACTCCCCTGCTCCTCCCTGCTGGGTGGTGTTTACCCTCTCTTCCCCAAGCTGTCCACAAAGCACCGACATGCTGGCTGCTGGGCCAGGCCTCGCCTCACACAGCAGAATGGTAGCCCTCCTAGCCCAAATCTTGACAGAATACCCAATATATTCATACAGAACACAAAGCAAAATCAGCTACAGAAAGGATGGCCAGACAAAAATCATACGAACTACTCCTGACACCCAAGTTTCAAATCAACGAAAACTAAGTTCTGCTGCCCCAAAGGAGGGGAGAACGGTCTAGCTCTACTCTGAATCATCAACCACCAGAAAAGCATCTCACTGCTGCAGCAGCTCCTCAGGTTGTCGATCTCACCACGTACTTCAGACCACTGAAGAAAGAGAGCTTCCTGCCTTTGGTAGCACAGCCAGTCCTGCAGCACTGTACCAGCTCTGAGCAGCAGAAATGCTGCTGACACCTCGCCCATGAACACCTACCACTGACTTGCTGCTGGGAATGAATGATCATCCCCCATGGAGATGTGAGCCCAGAAGAACAGCTGCTAACACATTTGCTTTCTGTTGGCCTCTTTGCACAGTTAGTTGAGCTCTGCCTGACTCAGTGATGAGAGAAAAAATGAAAAACTGCGGCATTTTATCTCCTCCAGTGAAAGGAATAAAGTTTCACTGAAAAGCCATAAATAGGCTGTGGTAACACTGTCAAAGCTGTCAATAACAGTGTCACTTAACCCTGTATATCTCTGCATACATACTTGACAGAACTTACAGACAAGTCATAAGAGTCACTTTGGTACCAGCTTCTAGAGGCTCAGTTTTTCAAGTAGTTTCCTTCATGTTATGCAAAGCTGTCCATTATTCTGCCAAGGGGCAGAAGAACTCATGCCAGATTTATGTCTCCAGTCAATGCTTTTAGCAAGAAACTATGGACAAGCATGAAAAGCAGCAGAGAGTGCCTGAACTCCCTTGCAAGCTAGGCCACAGATTTCTTGTTCTATCCTGTGGAAGTCACTTAACTACTGTATTACTCCCTCAACTTGGAAAGCATAAAAATGTAGATGCTTGTGAAGGCCCAGAGTTCTACAAACAAGTATTACTGTTGAACTGCTTCATGCTCCACAGTTACACAACCAGTCATATGTCAGGTTTGGGCAGATGCTTATTTAGCCTAGAAAGCGATAACATCTAGCCCTGTTCTAGTAATTTTTTCTCATGGATCACAAGGCAATATACTTCCCTGCCTATGCCAGAGACTGAGACACCAATCAGCAGCTCAGATACTTTCCAACCTTAAGTGGTTTTCCTTCCGTTACCAACTCAGTTTACAAGAGTTCAAGTTCAAGTAAACAGTTCTTGTTGACCAAGTCAAACCGAAACAATTAAAGACCCAAACAGACAAGTAAACTTACTCAAAGTGCAAAGAGTATCTGGAACAGCTGATAACAACTATTTTACCTCTAATCATGCAATACTAACACAGCTGCTAGCAAATGCAGCAGATTATTCCTGGGCACAGGGAAAGATTCATGAAAATAGGAACTAAGATTAAAGAAGATCAACAGAGAACAAGATAAACAGTGTACCCTAAAAGAGTCTCCTTGAAACACAGTGGTCTTCTCCCACATAAAAGAACATCCTTAAGCTTGTTTAACTACAGAACTGAGAGAAACTGAGTACATACGCTCAACATATGACAGAGATATTGAAGAAAGCATTCCATCATCACAAACATTTCCTAGAATTATTACAGCAGTCCACTAAAACTGTCACAATGTCTGCTAAAGAAACTAGAGTACTAAGGATCAGAAGTTGGGAACAAAATGAATTCAAGGCACAGACAGCAAAGGTATATGTCACTGGCTGGAGCAACAGCCTCCATTCTAGGTCAGCACTAGTTATTAGTACTAGCTGAAGTGAAATGATATTCAGGTGGTATCAAGAAACAAGAACACAACCGTGTTGTGAACTGCTGATAATTTTTGACAAAATCTAGCACTAGCGGCATGGAAACTAAATCACCCAACTGATTACTCCCCTCAGCTAGCAGGGTCACAAGGCCAATCCGTTCTGGTATGACCAGAGACTTACCTTCAATAGCTCGAGCAAACTTAAAGCTCTGTGCAGACTATATCCCTTACCACTTCCACTGATGCTTGCTCACACTAATTTTTCACCACTTGCTAACCAAATCCAGCAGAAAACTCAGTAAGCTAATAACTATAACCTGCATCAGCATGACTACAAAACCAAAAGAAAAAACCCACGCTACATATTTTCAAGTAATTCTTGCTTCACAAGAATTTGGCAGTGACAGTGCCAGTTTAAATAGCTCCCATGCCCCCCTATGACACAACACGATGAATCTGACCAGGAACTAGCTCATGTTCAAAAGAGCATTTCTTCCATTGTTTTCTTTTAAACCAGACCAACACCCTAACCCAGTTCACTGTGCCCCATGTTTGCACAACAACAACTGTGCAGGATGAGGAGGAAGTGACTAGCAGCTGCTTCAGACAGCTCATCTCTGGAAAGCTTCCCTTTCTGGAAGTGTTGATGGCCTCCCTTCTCTCTCTCTCTCTCTCTCTCTCTCTGTAGCACTTTCTCAGTTTACACTAGGGCACTTCTAGAAACAAGCCTTCCAATTAAGGCAGCGCTTTCACCCATGCCTGTGCTGATGTTGTCAAGCTTTAGGGTATGCAGCATCACCACACAGCCACCAGCTCTTCATCTTCCACACTGGAAGAGCGAAGCAAACAAAATTCCAAGATGCATTAACTAGTTAGATCTTAGAAGTCCTGTTGCACATACAGCTTTACAGAATTTACTACCAAGAGGGAGCCTTGTTCACTGTATTTCACTTCAGCACGTTACAAAAACAAGTTACTAAAAACTGTAACCAACGGCAAACAGACAATTGAGGGTAATCTCCTATGCTGGCTATTTCACCTAACTGAAGTACACCTGCCCTGATTTGACCCACCTCATGTATATCCAGCAAGCTTCCTTAACCCCATTTAACATTATGTGTATTAAGCATCAGCAAATGTACTGCAAAGCATTTTCTTCTGCCAGATTGGAAGGAGGAATTCATAGGACAAACAGCCTTCCTGCTTTCCTCACGCATTTCAAGGCAAAAGGTAGAGCAGCACGAACTGGAAACTGCTAACTCAACAGTAAAGACAAAAAAGCAGAAGCTGAAAGACACAGCTGTAAAAGGGAACAACATACATGTGACTGGATGTAACCATCTATAAAACAGGCTTTTTTTAGGTCAACTAGCAGAATGATCTGATCGCTTTTAAAGCAATGGAGGCGGGAAGGAAACACTGGAATTGGAAGAGGTTGCCAGACTGAAGGGTCATCTAGTCATTCAACTAGCTCAAAAAACAATACTGATGTTGGCCATGCATCAAAGTGCATATCCACAGCACTTGTGCTATGGTATCGGTACAGCATACTGCTAAACGACATTCCAAGTAAATACTTGCTCTGCTAAATAGCTGTTGTCCTAAGATAAGCATAAATCACTGCAATTTGAATTCCCTATCAGTTCAGACCTTCCTGTCCATTGCTGCCACAGCTTCCGCTTACACAAGAATTCAGTATCCTTTCTTTTGCACCAGTCACTATATGCAGGGTAATACTAACATAGATCAACACACTAATGAAGATAAGAAAACCTCAAAAAAAGAAAAAAAAAAAAAGACAACAGCAAACACTATAAGAATGTAAATGTTTCCATACTCAGTGTTTCCTGCACTTTCTGATTTATTCCTGGGATATCTCGAGCAAGCATTCAATAATCTTTCAATTTAAACCTGACAGGATGTCTGCCTTGTAAAACCAGGACAGATGGTACCCTGTACAGTACACAGGACACTCACAGCCTACTCTTCCCAGTCAGGATAAGACAAGGCCACTGACAGACAGTGCAATAGCTGATTAACACATTCCTTAATCCATTGTAATGCAGACAGCAAGTGAAAAGGTGGTTAAGTATCTTCACTTACACAGAAGTAGAGGACTGCTGGGAGGCTGGGTTTAAGAGAAACCTAGGCATTTTACAAGCCACATTCTATTACCAAAACATTAAGTTATCTTTTCAACTTCTTCAAGAACTTACTGCTGCTATAAGCAAGGTAACCTAACCAGTAGTCCCACCCTCAACCTGACTAGCAGAGGGTAAAGTTTACCCACCTCAGCACCTCTTCCCCTTGCAGAAACCAAGTAAGTGCTGCAGGCAAGGAAGAGTTCCTACCTACAGCATCAGTAGGCTCCATTTGAAAGAACTAACTGCTTCTGACTGGGTGAACACAACAATCCTGACTAAACCTGGCACAAACATGAAGAGAGCGACGCAACCCTGACTTGCAATGTTATTTTCATGAAACATTTAAAGAGGCAACTGAAACATGCAGGTAAGCTCGAAGCAATAGTAGACGCCAGAAGTATTTAACATCCCAATACTTCTCTGCTTGTTACATTGACCTGTGTGTATGTGCATGTGTGCACACATGTGAGTGAGTACAAGGGGTGGTAAGACACAGGGAGCAAAAATCAGACTTTGTCAGCATGAGAAAGAATGGTAAAGATACTAACACTCTTTCTAGTAATGTCTAGACAATCTTTAAGACTCTCGGAAGTAATCAGGCACCACACCCTTGTGTTAAAGACAGATGCGATCCCACTTTAAGTGATTACTTATATGGCTTACAAACTCGGGATTCCAAGGTAATCTGTTTCCCTGATGCTCTGGCTAGCTGCTCGGGGCTCACCTACCATACAAGAGATTATACCTAGATTAACTACTCATGCCACAAATGCCCACAGAATCACAAAACAATTGGGAACGATTCTTCATTCTTACAAGAAAAGGAAGCAGTTGAGTTTTCAGATGACTGAGCATAAACAAACAGGACAAACTCCAATGCATACATGCAGCTGTACACAAGAAAATAAGCCTAACACTTGTTATCTGAATTTAGCCATGAAGCAACAGTTACGTGCTTGGCTTTACAAGACAGACCATGACGTTAAACTCAACCTGTACAACACATCCCACTTAGTAACATTTCTGTCTCACTGCAGGTTACTGGCCACCAAACACATTAAGAGGGAGAAGAACCACAAACCACAGCAGCTAACTGTGCAGCACGCTCCCCAGCCACATGTCACATCTGGGCAACCAAGTGGCAACAACACAGAACAGAAAGTTACTTCTGCCCTTCCACTTGCTTGGTGGTTTTTCGTTTCTCATCTTCTCATTAGATGAAAATTCAGCACAAGGAAAGAGGAAGGAAAAAGAATCCTTGCTAAATTGCAGGAAGTGAAGCAACAGATGGGATCTGAAAGGCAGACTGCTACACATGACTGCTTACACCCTTAAACTCCAGAGAAGGTCATCTTCTCCTGACCAATCAGCTAGTCACCTTGTATATCCAAGTAGATGGAACAGCTTGCAAGGTAGCTCTTATTCTCAGGTAAAGACATAAACCTTGTGTCAACTCCACACTTAGAAAGGAAAAAAAAAAAAGTGCATTTTCAAAGAAAACGGAAGGATTAACCGTGTATAGTATAAGCATGGGGAGGAGAAGCCAACATGGGACTAACTTCTGATTTGAAATAAGAAATATTCAATAGTTAGAGGAACAGGCAGAGAATCACTGTCCAACGCAGATGAAATAGTTGTTTTAGCATCCATTTAATCCTTTAAACTGTAATCTTGCATTGCCCACCCTAGAGAGGACCTCCTTCAAAATAGTATCTTGCAGCTTTGTTTGCCTTTAAGATACTGTATTTGGTTACATACTTCATGCGCTGCAGCCATCTCTTTCTCTGAGCTTCCCATAGCATTACTGCAGTTCTACCTTTTGTTGTGGTCAGGGGAAATATGTGCCCTTCTTTCTCTTGTCTCCATATTTATTTTCAAAGAACTAAGTTTCACTGTAAGCTATATATTCAGCTTATTTACCTACTTCATTCTAAGTATTAAACTGCCTCTGAAGGCGTACAGCAAGCCTTAGCAGTCTCTACTTACACTTATTGCAAAATGCAGAAGTTTAGGTTAACAAAAGCCAAAGAACAATGCCATTTGGAAAGAAGTTCCTCATCACTGGGCACAGATCCTCTTCACAGACAGACTTACAGTTTTTTTTTTTTCAGAAGCTTCCAGACATATGAACAGAGAAAACATCAGGCTTCTTTAGAAATTGCTACTAACTTCCTTTGCGCAGTTTCAACTGCTAAGCAAGTATTGCCAAGCAAGGCTACTTTCAAGTGACACACAAACATTGGTGCCTCCCTTTTATACACACACAGATCTGCTTTGGGAAAGTTGCTTGTTTTCATTTCAAAATTAAATGGCAAACACAGAACAATTTACCCTGTCAGTACATATGCCAAAGCAAAGTTAAGCTTTATCCTTGCCATTACTACCGCTCCAGTATTAGCTGTGTACTTACTCTCCATTTATACGAGTCACAAACACTTGATTTTGGCTGGTGTCATTACTGCTCCACCCAAATATTTCACCATTGACCAAACAAAAGGTGCTTTCTAAGTTGTTTCCTACAACTCTAGCCTCCCAGCTGCAGGTCACCTCCCCACTCCACTGCGTCCTTCCTCAACAAAGAGGACTGGCGTCCCATGACTGTGCAACCAAAGACACAAACCAGAGAGGCTGACATGCATCATGGTTGCCACGTGCCATGTCACTGGGCCCTGGCAGCCCGGGCACCTTTGGGAGCAGCACAGCACTGCTCTGGGGCACGTCCAGCTCCGAGATGCTCTAGGTACACCTACAGAGCAATGACCGACTCTGCCTTTTGCAAGTACACAACACACTTGAGTGCCACGGTGTGCAATGTGCGTTGAACGGTTTGCTTTTGATCTGGAATGAGAAAGAGCAAATTCTTGCATTCGTGCATTAGATACACACGGCACCAATTTGAGAAACAGCAGCAAAAACCAGCGGAGGTGGGCTTTAAACCGAGCGGCTTCCTTGGATGGCTGGGGAACAGCCAAACGGCACGCCGTTCTCAGAACGGCCCTTCGCGCTGGTAGCCCACCACGGGCAAGCAGGAGAGGCATTTAAAGAGGGGGAGCGCCTCAACCCAGCTGTGGGAGCAGCGCGGTGCCCCCGCGGGAGCTCTCCCCGCTCCGGGGCCTTCCCGACGGGCGCGGCCGACCCCTCGCCCCAGCACCCTCCGCTCCGTGCCCGCGCCGGCGGGGGAGCGGCCGGGCCACGGGGCCGAGCCGCCCCACTCCCCAGCGCGAAGGAGGGCGGATCGGCGCCCGCAACCCGGCTCCCTCGCCTCGCCTCGTCTCCCCTCACCCGCGGGGACAGCTCCCCCGCCACCCCCCAGACCCGCCCGAGCCGCGGGTGCGGCCCCACGGGGACGATCGGCGGCCGCCCCTCACTCACCGGCAGCCAGCACGGCGGCGGCGGCCAGCAGGCAGGCCGAGAGAGGCAGCCGCGCGGCTACAACAGCCGGCGAGCACCCCGCGCTACCTCCGGCCGCTGCCATTTTCCTGCTGCCACCTCCCCGCGCCCCCATTGTCCGCCCCCGGTCGCCGCCCCGCCCCCTCGCGCCTCGCGGCCCTCTTCCCTCGCCGGGATAGGGCCCCGCCGCTGTCAGTCGCACACACCTCCCGCGGCCCCCTCGTCCCCGCTCCGCTGCTTCTCGACGATTGGTCAGGACGCGGATCCGTCAAATCTCGACGCCCAATCCGAGACGGAAGCGCGCCGTCCCGCCTCCCGAGCCGAGCACGTGACCGGCTCTCCCGGGCCCGCCGGGCGGTGCCGCGAGGGTGTCGCTCCCGGCGCGGTGCGGACCCGACCGCTCCCGGGTAGCGCGGGGCTGGGCCTGGTCGCGCTCGGCGGCGAAAAGCCGTGAAAGGAGCTGACGGCCACCCAGCAGGGCTCTTTTGGATGGCAGCGCGGCGGCGTCCGGGCGCTGCTTCCCCGTCCGCCGGAGGAGGGTGGTCGGGGTGAGAGTCTGCCAGCTGAGAGAGCCGGCTTGGTGCGTATTCCCTGCAGCGCCGGCTGCTTCCTCCTGGGCGCCAGCGGGATAACCGCGTTTGCCTTTAACCTGAAAATTTCAGTTGTATTTTAATGAAGTTGCACACGCTCCACCAGATCACGAGACGATTGCTCACCGCGCGCGTGAGACTTCCCAGGCCTAAAACACAGGCGCGGGGCTCCCATGTCAGCGGGGCTGCTGCTCGGCTGAGCCGTTCCCAAGGGTGCACCCGGTGCAGCACGCGCCGCCATGCCAGCATGCACCTTCCTGCAGCCGCTCAGGGAGGAGGCCCCTGGACGGTGCTGGCAGCAGGCCCGCCGCCCTCCTGGGATTTCCAGCGTCATAGCTTGTGCCTTTCTTGTACATGCCCCCGGGGAGAGCTCTGGAGCATGTTCCTCAGCTAACCGTTGCGGAAGTTTTCTAGAAACCCAGGATAGGTTATTGCTCTGCTCAGCGACCAAAGGTGTTCGCTGCCACGGAACACACCATGTCGATACCCACTGCTTTATCTTCTGCCCCCACCCGAACAGCCCAACCTTTCTCTTTTAAGCCATTTTTCCAAGGTAGCTAACCTTGGTTTTTTGCTAGTTTTTAAAAATCATACCCTCTCCCTTTGCAAATTTACTCTCCTCCATGGAATTCATGAGTTCTCTATATAGGAGGACCGCTTGAAAAATAACGCCTCCTATTTTAATATGTTGGCCCACAATGTCAGAGGTGGATGTCGGTGGTACGGCAGTAGAGGCTGAACCATCAGACCAATATTTTGTTACATGTTGTTGCCATGCGACAGGTGGTGGCAGAGGGACAGTCTGACAAAGAGGCGTCTGGCATGGACGCGCATGTGGAGCAAAGTTGTGTCACTGAATCCCTCCACGGGGACAAAATGGCACCCACTGACATTCAGCGATGCTTGCTGAATGTTTCTGGAGACCAAACAGTGGATGTGAGCACAGTGAAAGATGGACTGCACGGGCAACATTTTCCTAGCAACAGTGCCATCATAGCAGCTGTGAAACAGAGGGTCACTTTTGCTGGAGCAGATTTTTATGAGCACGCAGGCTCTTGTTCATTGCTGGTGAGTACGCATAGCTAATGGCAGTGACTACGTTGAAAAATAGCTTTTATAGCTGAGAATTCACTCTATCAATTAGTGTTATGGTGCTGTTTATATTTGTTGTCGTTTCCATGGAAATAAATAGGAGGCGTTACTTCCAGAGCGACCTACACAGCCTGGCTTGGCCAGGTGAAGCCCTGCGATGGCCCAGCTCAACCAGCAGCACTGCACAGAGAGCACCTGGAAGAGTACCGGGTCTGCTTACCGTAAACCCTTTTTTCCAGATCGCAATGACTGAACTACTGCCTTCAGAGGACCTGGTGCCGCCCCCAACGGCCGCCACAGCAGCAGGCCGAGCTGCGCGGGTGGGGCCCCTTCGCTCAGAGATTCCTGTCCGACGGCAGAAATTCTTCCCTCATGGCGGCTCGTTGGTCTAGGGGTATGATTCTCGCTTAGGGTGCGAGAGGTCCCGGGTTCAAATCCCGGACGAGCCCTGTTTTTTTTTTTTTTTTTTTTTCCTCCCCCCCCTCCCAGTTTAGTCCTCCTTGTCGTTCCGCACCCACTCACTTTACGTCTGCTGCACGCGCTGAGCCCGGCGCACATCGCACAAAAATCGGCCGCCACTGCACAAAGCAGCAGGGCGAGCTACACGCTGTTCCCTTCTAAGAGCACAACCAGCGTGATCACGTCGCGAGCGAACAGATCCTTCCTCCCCCTTGCCCTCTCGACTTCCCCTCCCACGGTGCGCCCCGTTGCCCCGCACCGCCCAGTGCCTCCCCCCACCGCCAGCATTGCCCCGTCTGCAAACTCCTGAGCCCCGCAACCTCCCTGCACTCTGCCAGTCCGCTGGGGAACAACCAAGGCAACAAAAACACTGCGAAGGACAACAGTGGCAAAAAACGGGAGGAACTGCAACCACCCTTCACGGAGGGCTCGTCCGGGATTTGAACCCGGGACCTCTCGCACCCGAAGCGAGAATCATACCCCTAGACCAACGAGCCGCTCTCTGCATACGTTTCCCCAGCTGAACAGTTGACTCATCTCCGCCTCCTGCGGCTTATAGCCATCTCCTCCACGAAAGCCTTCGTGCCCTGCCCTGCGCTCCTTTCCCCCCAGACGGCCGCTGTTCCGCTCGCCCGTCTCCAACCCCGTTTCTCCGCCGAGCTGCAGCACCCGCCGCTGCTTCTCCACCCTCGCAACCTCGCTCCGAACCTGGCCGAGGTGGGGACTTGAAGCCGGGCGAGCTCATTCTCAGCGAAGAGAGGGAGCACTTGGAAACGTTCCCGTTCCCCCCCCCGGATGTCCGTGGTTTAACTCTGCCGGCCGCTGTCGCGCCATGGAGGGGCGTGAGGGCTGGGGAGGCGGGTCGGGATCTCCTCCCACGGGCGGGCAGAGCGATGGACTGACTGACTGACTGACTGACTGACTGACTGACTGACTGACTGACTGACTGACTGACTGACTGACTGACTGACTGACTGACTGACTGACTGACTGACTGACTGACTGACTGACTGACTGACTGACTGACGGGGCTTTCTGGTGTCGTCGCTTTCTCCTGTTTGCCTATTCGTGTCCTTACCTCTGCCCCCGTACACGCTTGCCTCGGAAGTGTGCCGGATCTCTGTGGGTGTGAGGGGACAGCCCCAAGCCGGGCGCTACAGTTCATCAAAACGCTTTGAGCCTACACCTGGGGGACAGCAGACGACACTGCCATTTGTGGGCCCAAGCTGGCATGTCCTGGCAGCATGGACACAGCAGGGATATGTACCTACCTGTGCTCCGCTTCTGCAGTGTCGTGGTAGTGGCCAAAGATTTTTTTCCAAAATTGCTTTTCCTCAGCCTGTAGAAGGGTGAGTGTGAGGTTTGTGTGCAGCCTGCGCTAATGGTTCAGGCTCCTATATCGACCCAGAAGGAAACACACACGTTTTGTTTTGGTTTGTTTTTATTCCGCCATTTATTTCTTCTGTTTCTCCCTCAGATTTCCACTCCCTTGCTCGGGACACACATGCTCATTCTCTAAACAGGCACACATGAATTGATATGTACAGTCAGGCACAGTCACTCACAGGTGGGATGCTGCTGAGAGAGGAAACAGGATACAGCAAATGATTGCAGCCTGCCCTGGAATACAAGCTTTAACAAACACATTGAAATAGGTCCAAAGGCCACAATACTCCACAATATGGCTCAAAAGGATGTGGGGGTCGCGTTTGCCAACAAGCCTGTTCTGTGTACCAGGGCCAGCGCTGCTGGCTCTTGACAGGTAACCCCTCAGTGCTCTCACTTGAGGAAAAGAGAGGCAGGGCATAGAGGCATTTATTCCTTTGTGATTTTAGAGCTGGTGAACAGAAAGGGGACATCTCTCCAAACCCTGGGTTTTGTAACAGTGCTGTGCTTCAGAGCGCAGTGCAGGAAGGATGTGGGCTGTGTCGTGTTAAATCCTTGTGCATGCCTGTAGGACAAGGGACAGCGTGAACCTCCGACTCCACTCAGCTTAACATTTGCTAGGAAGAGCTTTGTGAGGGACAAAGAGAAGCTGCCTAGCTCTGCCTTTGGTCTCTGTAGCAGTGTCCGTAATGCTGAACCCTGGGTGACTGCCGCAGGTGCAAGCACTGGCCCTGCACCGCTCACGGCACTGACAGCCACCCTACGGTGCAGCTCAGCTTTGGGCAGCCCTGGCCAGCTGTCCCCACGGCAGCCTGCTGCAGGACACGAGCCCAATGGCCCTGAGCCACAGCAGCATTTTATTCAGTAATACGGTCACAGCTTCAAGCACTACTGACAGGAAATTAGGTATGGGCCTGTTTTCTTTCCCTGCGTAACTTATTTCATACTCCCTAGACGTAGATGTAAAAGCTTTTTTAACTTAAGAAATGTTAGTCCCATATCTTAGCTATTACTCCGGGAGTGAGTGGAAATCTAGTACAATGCCAATCCTACAAACTTCTGAGGGACTGGCTATCTGTCTGGCACCAAATCATATACAGTCAGGTCACATGATTTGAAATGACTCAGCCATCTAAGACCTCATCTTTAACTCACGTATAATTAATAGGCAGTTTCTAGTAAGTCAGGATGCTTTCTGTCAGAAGTGCCACTGAGTAGCTTCAAAAGAGAATCAAAAGGCAGAGTCTAGATGTTAAAAAGACTGATGGACAGGTGGCCCTTCTAAATCAGGACTGGACCACAGCATTGGGTAAGAGAACTTGCCCCGCTGACCTGCACAGCACAACTTTTCTGTGCCTCATGTCTGTTTGTTGTTACTTTCCACCAGCACTAAAATCACTCCAAAGTTGAAGTACACAAAAACTGCCCACCATGACTAGATGTTTCACAGATCAGCGAGCTCAACCCCCACTTCAAAGGCATTTTATGCTTAATGAACAATTTCCTAAGAGATTTCCCCATATTCAGGGTTCACATTATCTGCATTAACATATATGGAGAAAATATACTCTTTTTTCCTACTATGAAAACATTATTTACTGAAATTTGAAAACCCGAGATATTTCAAAAGAAGCTACTGAAAAGGCACCATACACATATGTATGTAACTGATGAACTTCATCTAAGACCAATACAGGGGAGAATAAAATGACATTCTGTAGCTCAGCAGGAATAAGGAACAGAGGGCCCAGGAGTGGCAGCGGCTGCCCGGTCCAGGACAGCACATAGCAAGCGGGTCTCTCAGTCTCCGGTTACCACCTTGGGATATCAGCCAACACCTCAGTTTTGTACTCTCAAGAGATTGTAAGGCAGTCTCTTGTTCTGACTGTCACAAAATATGATGGTGGAAAGCAGAGAGATGGTGAGCAGCCACTCAGCTCTGGGATCAGTCTGGACCTCGGGGAATATCTGTACTGTGCTCCTCTCCTGCCACTGAAGGTTTTCCAGTAGCTTCCACCTTGATTGAGTTAGATGGCTCCTATTCACACGTCATCTCCTGTGTCCTGGTTGGGTACGTCCTTTGGGGAGGGAAAAAGTAAGAAAATGATGAAAAATAATTACAGGTCTAAGTAAATACACGAGTGGGGAATCTGTGACTTGGGGTACTTTGGTAGTTTCCATGCTAGACTGCCTCTTTCACATGGTCATTGCCCAACCAAGGATACATTTGAAAAGGAGACAGATTGAGGTGAAAGGATATGTTTCCTCAGATCTCTGTAGCTAAGTTGTCAGTGGCTGGAGAACAAGAAAGAAACTATATGGAACAAGCTCTGCTTTAGTCAGCAGAAACCCTCTTCTTTTTCAATGGTGGAGACTCACAAAGGCTGCTTGCAGGCCTGATCAAGAAACTGGTATGAGTATATACACTATTTTTGTTGGCACAGCTAACAGGCTAACAAGGTATGTATCTATATATATGGTGTACGTGTATGTATGCATGTAACTATACAATGTGTGCACAAAACAGTAAAAATATATACATGTAGGGAGGTATTTGAAAATAGTATATACAAGGTAGAGTTAGTATATACGTGGTTTCTACTTTCAAACTGCTTTCAAAACAGCAGTTGGGTAAGGTGCCTGGCATCAGAGAGCCTCTCCGTTTTACTGCAGCAAGAATTGTTTGTTCCTTCTTTGCCTCTTTATCTTTTCTTTCTGTAACATCAGCCTGGAGGACTGGTTGTTTTAAATGTAATGCCTTGAAGCCTCTGCAGAGATTTGATACTCTAGAGGTGTGAGAAGCAGCATAAATTCAAGGGGGAACTCAAGGGGGAATGGTTTTAAACTCAGACAGGGGAGGTTTAGGTTAGATATTAGGAGGAAGTTTTTCACACAGAGGGTGGTGATGCCCTGGAACAGGTTGCCCAAGGAGGTTGTGGATGCCCCGTCCCTGCAGGCATTCAAGGCCAGGCTGGACATGGCTCTGGGCAGCCTGGTCTAGTGGTTGGCGACCCTGCACTCAGCAGGGGGGGGTGAAACTCAATGATCTTTGAGGTCCTTTTCAACTCAGGCCATTCTATGATTCTGTGATTCTATGATAAATGTTGGCATGTTCTGTTACACTTGGCATTTTTATTAGTAAGCAAAAACTTCTGGTATTTTAGGAGCTATCCTCATGCTGACAAGACTTACCTAATGTGCATCATGGCTACTCTGTGACCTGGTCCTGCATGGGTGATGTTGAATGCTCACTGGCAGTCTCTAAACCCACTGCCTCCTGCAGTGGTTCAGGTGCCAGTGGTGTTTCTTCAGTATCTGATGTTCTCTGTGTGTCTGTGCTCTCACTGGTCTCCTTTTCTTCAGCTTCTTCCTTCTCTTTGTCTCCCTTCTCCTGTTCACAGGCACCACCTTCCTCCTCTTGCCCCTGAGGAGCCTCACCCACCTTATCTTCCTTGTCTTCAGAAGCTGACTGTGGTGAGTTCTCCTCTCCTGGAGCACCGCAACACACCTCCTTCTCCTCCTTTTCTGTATCCCCTGCATTACTCTTGCAAGGAGTCACTTCTTCCGCTTGCTTTTCCCCTTTTTCTTCATTTTCTGATCTGCTGGATCCTCTCCTTGATGGGGGCTTCTCATCAGACACCATCTGTTTCTTTATTTCTTTGTTCCCTGTTTCTGCTTCCTCTGTCTTGCCCTTATCCCCAAACACCTCATCCCCATCTTCCTTGGCACCATTTTCTGGAGAGGGAATGATGTTCCCTAAATCTTCCCCATCTCCACAGTTGGACAGAGATCTTCGGAACTTCCTGGAGGGAGGCCTACGCTTTATTGATCCCCGCGTCCGCACCTTGAAGGCAGGAAAAGCAGACATTGAAGCAGTCAGTGAGCAGTACTGGAAAGCAGAAAAGCACAATAGAGGGAAATACTGGGGGAAACTTGATTGCTGCACTGGTTTTTCTGCTCTGCTGCTGAGAGGTAGGGAGGGCTATCTGTTGCTGAAAGAGTACTTTATAGGATAAGCAGCTCCCCAAAATATAACCTTCCTTCCCTTTTTAGAGCTGATGCTGAAGATCATTGCCCCAGTATTAACTGTGAGTCTGTCCAAGTTAGACTCTAAACCAAAGAAGCTGATTTCATGGTGCAGATGTTGCTGACGTTGACTGTTTAGCCTCTTCAGCTTTTGGCAGTTTGGTGACTGAGGAAGGAGTCTGCCCTCCAGAGGAGGCTGGTGAATGCAGGTTACAGTTCCTCATTTAAGTGCTGTACACTCTGTGGAACACCTGGGCAGACTGTCACGGCTCCACAAATAGCACCTTAGCCACCTTTGACATTTGCTGACATGTGGCACCATCTCCTCATGGTGCTCCCTGCTCAGCTATCAGCCACCCAGTTACTGCTGAGCTGAAATAATCGAATCCTTCCGCCTTACCCCTTCTCTATCGTCATGGGGCCATGAAAGCTGCTGGAGCCAGTGGGCCACAAATCTCTATGGACTGGTAGGTAAAGAGAAGACCCACAGAACTACACCAAAAGGCTGTTTCAAATCCAGCACTTAGATCTCCTGACTTGGCTAAAAGGCACACTGTTATGGCAGGACTGAGGGCTAAAGCCTCCCCTTCCTCCTCGGCTACCAGCAGCAGACAAGCTTTATCTCACTGTGGTGGAGACCTAGCGCACGCCCTACCTTGTTATAGGATTGCAGCTGATTGCCTTCCGGGGGTTTATCAAAGCTGACCGGCGTCTCACTTGCTTCACTGGACTGCGGCTGGATTCCTGGGCTGCTGGGCGTTGAGGGAGGGGTGCTGAACGGAGAAACCATGACTTTCGGACCAGGGCTTTTGGGAGATGCTCCCGGCAGCAGAGCTGCTGGCGCAAAAGCCAGATTGGCCTGCAAAGAAAAATCCCCGTCACTGCGGTGGGTGACACCGGTGTGTAATACATGCATTAACCACGTGGAGGAACCCTTGCTCACGCCACGGGGCCACCACGTCTCAGCTGTCATAGCCCACATACCTTCTGGTTATGGGTCTCTCCTGGTGACACTGTCAACAAACAAGTCCGGACAGAGGAGTTATGACTGGACATTTGCCCTTCCCCAACAGCTGGATCTCAAGATGAGTTCTTTTGTCATCCTAAGGACTTTGGGGATTTTCCAGTGACCCAGCCAAGCCAGCAGAGTGTACAGTGGCTGAGCCAAGGTATCAACAAGCAGTCAGCAATCACATTGAGATTTAAACCATCCCTATTTGTGCCCAAGCAGACCTCACATTTTCAAGGTTGGTCTGCAGGTCTTCTGAATGACCTGTACAGCCGTGAGGAGAGAGAAGGCCATGGAAAGAAACAAGTTTGTGATTAACTGTGGCAAAGCACCTTGCACTAGCCTGCCATTAGGAAGTTCTCCAGGCAAATGTCCTTGGGTGCATTAATAGGGACACTGCTATGAATAGGCTTGCGTTGTGTCAGGGCGCTCAGGAGGCATTATGTTTGGAAGTCATGCATGCTGCCAGGAGCGGCAGGTGGCAGTGGTAGGGCACCATGTCTATGTGCTATTGAGGGTTGAGCTGCCCTCAGTGGCATGAATCAGGTGCCACTGAGAGACAAAAAGGACAAGAAGCATGGGCCGTTTGAGTGTAATTCAGGGAACTGAGGCAAGGAAAGCACAGAACTTCTAGGCACTCTTAGGGGTGTGCCAGAGACCCAAGTGATGCTGTATGTGCCACAGATCCAGTACAGTGATCCTGTGCCCCACACTGACCTGCCAATTCCCATGCCCAAGGACAGCTGGACTGTTTCTGACAGTAGTTATCCACGAGCAGACCTGATCTGCTCTCCTTGTTTATGCATTGTGGGACTGGGCCATTGTTGGTGAGGCCACTGTCCTCCCTACCTAGCTGTCACCCTCGGCTCCTGGATCCTCTTTCTTTGTGGCTCATCCACAAGGGAAGTGGCTCTGACAAATGCCAAACAATTTTATTTTGCTGGGGCAGCCATGTGGGCTCTTCCAGGACCTACCTGCAGCTTTTCAATCATGGGGGAGCTTTTCACCTTGACCTTGGCTACAGGGCAAGCGTTTGGAGATGGCTTCTGCAAAACAAAATGAAAACATGAAAAGGTCACAGTAAAGTAGGTGAAAAAAAGGAAATGCAGAAAAGGTACAAAACATAGAAGAGATGAAAGTGCTTGTAAGGGAGCTAATGAAGCCTCATATAAGACCTTCACACAAAAGTTTGCCTTCTTCTTTCCTAACCACACTCCCCTTTTGTTTTCTAGACATCTTAGGGCTCTACATGCATTTATCCTACTTTTGGGAGAAAAGGTGATTGTCCTTTGGCTGAAGTGTCTGAGTTAGGTGCTGCTCAGTGGCTTTCAGATGAGTATCTAACCTATGATACAGTTTTCCCTGATACTATATGAGGATTGGACAGATTAAAAGTCTACCTCAAAAAGGGTACGAGGCCTTAATCTTGGTAAAACATCACAAACTTTTTGTAACGGTAAAGACTTCCTGCTACCACTCAACTAATAGTTATGGGGTACTCAATTACTTTGGAAAGGAAAGGTCTGAGTGGCTAGAATGGTTGGGCTATGAAAGGCTCAAAACTGAGAAAGGGAGAGCATTTATTTGAGAAGGAACATATTACTGTTTTCATATCCAAAGGAAAAGGAAGGAATGTGAGACTTTAAATCCTGTGTTTCTCTGGCATGGAGGCGCCGAGAGCCTGTGGCTATCAGAAAAGAAGGTTCAAGAACCATTTTTCTTACTAAGGGCAGGCAATGATGTGAAATTTGGTGAATAAATCTCATACTTTGACATTACAGAAAGACAGAAGTGACTGGAGAGGGCTTGAATATAAACTTGGGTGAGTAGCAGCCAGCTTCTTGGGACATTCTTGGGATCTGCTCATTCAAAGGTGCTGTATGGAGGACACCTCAAGACAACATTCTGCAGACATTGCTGAAAGAAACCCTCTTCACTCTAGATTAATTATTCCTTTTTTCTGAAGAGCAGAACTATTATTCAAACCTCTAGTGTTCATATGAAGTTTAAAAAAAAGATGCTCCCTGTGCTAAATTCTGTTCAAATGTAATAAATGCTAGCAGTTCCTGCTTTAGAATGATTCAAAGGTAGTAAGTGTGTGGATCTGTCAGTGCAGTAGGGTTAAAAACAAAAGCAATAGAAATAGGATGTCTCTGTGCAAGAGGAGTTGGAAGCAGTGTGCTGCTAACTCAGTCAGTGCCTGTGTGGAAGCATAGGAAGGTTTGATGGTGCATGACCGATGTCTTCTGCTGCACAGAGCTTGCTACCTGCAAGCTCATGTCTCGGGAGAGAACGGACTGCAAAGAAGAGATTATTTGTCCCTGGGTTAAATCGATAACTCACTTGCTCATTGTTGTGGCTTGTCTCAGTTTTGTTGGAATACAGCGGAAGGGAGCATGGTGGTTTCCTCCGAGTTGGCTTATGTGGTGGCACCTAAGAGAAGAAAGCAACCAACTCAGCAGAAGGAACAGTAGTTAGTTGTTGTTAGTGTTGTTGTTGTTATTTTGTTAAGTGAAATTCAAGCACTAAACAGCATGCTCTGTAAGTGACCTGTTTGGATGGCAGAGCCGAGCTTACCTAAAGGAAATTTCCAAAGGCACCACATGACATTAGTATATGGCTTTGTGTCCAGCATGCTAGGCTCACAGCATCTCAAGCCCAATCCTAATACTGGAAATGTAGACTATATCTCTTTTCACAGCGTAAACCATGACACTGTTAGTTTTGTGCAAAGGATACTCTTCTAAGCTGTGAAGGGTGGAGAAGCCTTCCCAGGAGCTTCATCCTCTAAGCACCCTGCTGGGCAACCCCTCTACCCCTCACCCCCACCTCTCGGAATAGCTTGGCATTGTTCTCTTTCCTGTCTTATTACCACAACTTGTTCTTAAAGAATTTCAGCTTCCTACCTGGTTCATGATCTTCCTAATTTTTGGACAACATTGTGGATATTCCTTAATATCCACAATATAATATGGGGATAATTTTGCTACTTCCTAACAGGCAGGCATGTGAAAAAATGGATTATGGCACATGCTCTTTATAGAATTGGATGTCTTGGAGGACAAGTGGAGTTGATTTCAATTAACTACTGATGGTATTACATTCAGCCACGGCAATGCTGCATCTCTAAGCAGACAAAAGCAGTCCTGCCCTTTCCCTTACATCACACTTGGAAGCAGTAATACCAAGTTTTATTCATACCCTACCATTTTACAACCAAACAACGCAGTGTTGTGCCAGAGTGATTGTCAGAGGTTCACTGGCTGATAGGTTCCTCATTGCTGGCATGGGTCAAGCAAGGGTTAAGGACCATCCAGGCAGCCATTAATCTGAGGCCAGCCTGAGAAAGCTGTGGGGAAGTGACAGGCAGCTTGGAGAGAAAAGACAGGAAACTTTGTCCTCCTCAGTCCCTAGAGAAAATGAGTTTTTCCCTCACTGTGAGGCCCCTCCACCCTGCCTGGGCTTGGGAACAGCAGAGGTCTGCAGATAACATAAGGGAGGTCTGGGAACTTAGGGGCTTCCTATGGGTGAAGAACTTGGTGCAATTAAATCCCATACCTTAAAAAGAGGAAATGAGTGTAATGGGATGGATGGAGTAGTATACTGGTGACTGGAAGAAAAAAAATAGTGGCTGGGGAGAGATTGGCTATTCCCAGCCTGGGGCCTGGCTATATGAGTGTTAACCTCTGATAAACAGTGGCACGCCAACCCCGCAGAACAGAGGTCACCAGTGCATCCCGCCAAAGATATGATGGGCTACAGGGAGGATGCCCTTAGGACCAGCCTGGGACAATACTGAAATCAGCTGAGCAAGAAAAGCAAACAGTTCAGTTTTAAAGGAGTTTAAAACCTATTGACTGGAGAGGGCTCGTCAGTAGGCATTTACACTTCTAAAAAAGTGTGTAATGATACAGGGGGCTCTCCTAAAATGTCAGTGTCCATTCATAAACACTTTGATTTTCCTTTCTTCCTAAGAGGGGTATTCAAGTGTTCTGCTTATCTGGTGAAAGACAACTTGTGAGTTGAATGCTTGGCATAGTGGGCTTTCAGTAAAATAAAGCCTCAGCATGACAGAGGTAGGCACAGAGTCTGAATGTTGTTACTGCAAAGAGGTAATTAGGGCAATTAAGGAGATAGCTTTCTGTCTCAGAAATGTATAGAAGGAAGCACCTGAAGGAAACTTTCTCCTTTTGTGAACAAGGTGCTGGTGACCTGCCACTGGCTTCTGTTCTATGTAACCTGTTGTTTGCCGCCTTCTTCCATGATTTAAAATTAGCTGCTTTATTATTCATTGCTGTCGTCAGCCCACAAAAGCCAGCCTACACAGTACATGCATTGCTACCTGCTACTGTTTGGGATACGTTCATATCCTACCTGTCTTTAGAGCATCTCATGTGTGAACACATGGCTCTACCCAAAAAAACATGCAGAAATCAGCAAGGCACCAAAGATAGTGTCATAGCTTGCATTGCGCTTATGAGACAAAGCCTTTCAGAAGATTCAAAATCAAGGTGGATTTATGTTTAGATCACTGAGGCTCTAACTTCTACGGGCAGAGGCAAGTGCCTCATTTCCCACTAAGTTACCTGCTGGTGGCTGCAAAGATCCTTACCTCTTTTCCAGTGATACTGGCTGCTTGCTCTTTGAATTTCCCTGCTAGCTGAGCCACTGAGGGTGATGCCGACTTGTCCACCTCTGAATTGGTCTCTGTTGGCCTGTTCTGACAAATCAGAAACAGTATGCTGTGAGCAAAGGCTGGGAAAAGCAAGCAGGCTAGAGAGGAGCCTGCTTGTGTGTTACAAAGTTCAAGAGTAAGCAAGGACTTAAAACAGAGTTCCTCACATCTGGCATCAATCATCCAGTCTGAGAGCAAAAGTTTTAGGAATACAGGACGTAGCAGTACATTCAAATATCCAACGTACTCAGTACAATCACATAAAACTAGTAATTCATGCACCTCTCATCTCTGGCTGAAGGTTCTATACTCAGTATTTTTCATGGGAAGTAGACAAAATATTCCAAAACAGCTACCTGTTCCCTCTCTTTTCCTAGCAGCGAACTGATGGAATTGCATGATAAATGACATCTCCATTCACTTCTCATCCCTCCCACTCCTTTTTGCTGCCCCAGTGACAAGCTCTTTTCCAATGATTCTGTTGTGAGAAGCCGTTCTCTGCCGCTGCAGCAAGCTAGCATCTGCCTGAGGATGTCTCCTGTGCTGTTCTGCTTTCTATGACAGTGAAATAATCAGGCGGGTGGGTGGGAGGAAGGAAATACCAGGACTGAGGGAAGCTTCTCCTCTTCCAGGCCAGAGCAGGCTGAGAAGTGGGAGGATTGCTGGAGACTGGATGGTGCAGCTCTTCCTGCAGCAAACAGCCCTGCTCATCCCACATTTACCTTGTTTTCTTTGCTATATGTGTATCAAGCAAGGGCAAGAGTAAGCCTTGAAATCAAAGCTCACGAAAGGAAACTTTTGTTCTTTGTCTTCAATATCTGATGCAGTGAAAACCAAACCAGAGGAACTGTGAATATCTAGCCAACAATCCTTGTATTGTTGGTAACAGACCTCAAAACAACAAATCAGGCTACAAACCATCGGAAAGGAGCCTCCACTCCCTATACCACCACTATTAATGCATGACCAGCACCACACTTCTTGTCCTTCACCCTCTACACATTTCTATTTCTCAGTCAGAAAGTGCACCAAAGGCTGTAGTTTGAGAAATACGTTTCTGTTTCTCTGGAGGTGCCACCAGTGCTCTTCCTTCTCCCTTCATGCTGCACTGCCTGGAAGGAACTGGCTGGCTAGTTAATGCAATCACTCCTTCAGTATCGCTGGCCCCCAAAACACCTAGCTGGCCCATGCACGGGCTGTTTCTTCTGTGCTAAGGACCTTTCTCAGAGAGTGGTAGTTCCCAACAAATGCCATCCTACTTCTTCCAGCCCCAAGAAGATGTCTGCTGTTCCATTTCCAGGACCCTCACTATATCTTCCCCCTTAAAATCTTCCCGTACACTTCTGACCAGCTTTCCTGCATCCACCCACAGAAGCCATTTCAAGCTCAGTCTTCTCAGTGAGCTTCTAACACCTCTTCCCTCCATCTTCTCAGCCTTCATCGAAATCATTAGAGGCAGAGGAAGAGGCAGAGAAGGGGAAAGGAAGAAACAGTGAAGTAAGCAGATGAGGAGGACAACGTGCAGCACACAACAATGATGGCTGGGCTCAGTGGGGAGGCAGAGCCCTTTCCAAAGCTTCATGCTGTTCAGGAAGGGCTGCCTGGAAGTAGGAGGGGAAGAAGGATGAAGCTGGGAAAAGAAGAAAGAATCCAGATGCTCGACTCAGCCTGAACCAGGGACTCAGCTAGGGCTGAAGAGATGCAGGTGCCAGTAGTTTGTATGGAAGGGTTGCCTCCCCTATAGTCCCTTTTTTTCTCATACTCGTGCTTCTTTCACAGTCCTCTGCCTTCACCCAGAAAAGGCAATGCACTTCCTCTTGACCTCCTTGACCTCTTATGCTGGGGTTGTTGTGTGGCTGTTTTTGTTAAACTTGTTGCTCTTCAGTCTGAAAACATGGCTCCTTTTCTCTAGATTTGATTGGAGCAGTGCAGCTGGAGAGATTCTGTGCATTTCTTGTTTTGCTGGTAGCATTGCAGCACAGCTCTCCAGCACATGGAGCCTGTGTCCGGCACACAGGAAGCAGTGAGCATGCCATTCTAAGATTAGAACAAGTAGCCCATGGGCTGTGTCCTCCCGCAACTGCCAGCTGCAGGCTCTCCAATTACGCTCTGCCTTTTGCAACAGGAAAAGTTCTTTCTCAGATCCTTTCTGGCAATTGAATTGCTGTCCTCTGTCCAGCTTTTTCTACAGGTTGTTTTTCTTTTCCTCAGCTGGTGTTCCAGGCTGTGTGCTTCCTAGTTGAGGAGGTTCACCATACTGGGACACTTGGATGCGGAAAGTTCCTTCCCATGCATGGGAAGGAAAGTGCTCTCCCGCTGACTTCCAGGGGCTGCCTGGGCACTGCAAGAAAGGGGGAAGCCTCATTTTCTCACCCTCCCTGCAGAGCTGGCACCAGCCCTCGACCTCCTCCACTGCTGAGACACGGCTGCTTGGTGCCAGCTCTCTCCTGCCCCATGGTATTAGTGCATTCTCTCCCATTCTTAGTGTTTTTCCCCTTTCAGTGACACAGTCCATCAACTTTCTGAATGACGATGAGGAGCAGCTCTGCTCTTCTTTTGCAAAAACAGCAAAATTAGTCAGACTTGAATTTTGCACCTGTCAGAAATGTGGTCTGCCTGCATGGACCTGAAGCGCTGAGCCAGTGTATAAGACTTACTCCATCGGCCATTTGGTGGCTGCTACTCTGAGGTCTTTCACTCTTCCATAAAAGTAAGTATCTAAGCATCACATATTCTGAAAGATTTCAGATTGAGCGGCAAAACAGGAATTAAATTGCACCATGAATATAAGCATGACATTGGCTGCAAAAGAGGAAGTGCAACTACCAAGTTCTCTGTGAAGGGTTTCACTTTCCTCTTCCAAATAAGTTTATAAGTTTGAATAAATATGAAAATGTTTTTTTTCCAATCCCATCTCTTTGCTTTTCAGACTGAACCCAGTCACTTTAGCTGTGCTACAGAAGAAAGTTCTGCCTTTATTCATGGGGTAGGAACAATTGAAGTGACCCAAGCTTCCCTCTAAAGCCTCTCCTTTCTTTGAAAGAGTTCTTTTCCTCTGGAGTCCTTGCCTCTGATGTGAGAGCAAAATGTGCTGCCTGCCTGTCCTCGATTCTGTAGATGGCTTGAAGGGGCACCACCATTTTTAGCAGAGATGTATGCCCCTATTTCTCTCACAGGCTGTCTGGCAGGCACACCATCAGCCCCACAGAAGTATCCCATGCCATCCCTGCTGTGTCTCTTCAAGGTGCAGTCCCAGCTGCACTGGCAGGTCAATATGGCAGAAGGTGCTAGGGTTAGAGAAGGTGCTAAGGACAAAAGAAGTCTAGAGACCACAGTTTCCTGTCTGTATTGTTTGTGTACTCACAAAGAACTTTTCTTAAAGGTCGTGGATGTAAGTTACAGGTGGGGAGTATCACTACAGATAATGAGTTTCTTACAAAATTAACATTGCAAGGAGTCCTGGAGAAAACTGGACAGCCAGAGGTAGCTTTGGGGATGAATTGGAATGTCCTGCTGGGACTGGTGCAAAACTGGCTCCCACAACCTCCAGGCCTTTGCAATCGAAAGCTATCCTGACCCCATGTCATGAGATGAGTACCCTACAAGTTTGGGCACTGGCTGTGATACGTGACTGCAATGCTAGTCAGAAGGGGGACCAGTAGGGGCTGGAAGCAGACACTGAGGGAGAAGCTCCAGTTTGGATTTGTGCATCTGCTTTGGCTGGTGAAAAGAAGAAACGTGTATTAGTTGCCATACAATGAAGTGTTTGGGCTTAAGTAGCACCTACATACCAGCTGAGTACCAGCAGAGATGTGTGCTGCCCTCTCCTCTGCTGTGCCAGGAATTCTCTCAGGTGCCCGCTTTTGCAGTTACAATACTTTGGCTACATGGAACACTTTTTAATTGCAAGGGAGGGTAACTTTGCATCACTTTGCAAGGCTGGAGTGTTTTGTGGCTATGAACCCAGTTACTGCTACATGACTGTTTGCACCAGTCCTATGTACTTTCCCACTCTTATCCTCATGCAGCTGCATCTAGACTTGGTTTTGAGGCCCGGACCTGTCCTCTGCGTCCCACCCCTGCTTCAAAGAGCTTCACAGGAGCTATTCCCCACAGGCAGTCCTCTCACCAGACCATCGTGCCTGCTGCCTTGTTGCACCCTACGCTTGCACAAGCTCTGCACAGCTCCCCCTGACTCCCATGGAGTTTTTAATTGCTGCACTATCTACCAAAGCAAAAGCAAATGTGGCAAAAATTATGATAAACATAGTGGCAGATGCAAAATAGTGAAAGAGAATCAGGGCCGGTGTCTTGCTCTCAGAAACGGGATCCAGAAATCAGAGATCTTCAGCAGACAGCTCTCAGTTCTGCACCACGAGAAAACCAGTTGTCAATAAGCTAGATGAAAAGCAGAGACTGCCAGTGCTTTTGGGGTGCTGTTTCGTGAAATCCTGGTTTGGACAGAGAGCTCATGTTTCCAACTGCTCTTTTCTCCCCTGACCTTTCCTTCCCTTCCCCCTCCCTCATGCCAGTGTGTTTGTAGGGATGTGCTGTAAACTGGATCACTGAAATGATCTGGGCTAAAAATACTTCCCTTAACTCTTTACCAGGTTATTTTTAACCCCAGTCATCTCAGTAACAGCATTGGTGGCACGGCCCAACAAGGGAGTAGACTGTGGCTGAGGTGCCAGACCTCACCACTGCTCACTTGGCCAGAGCCTGAGGAAAGGCCATCTTGACGTGTCCTTCTGCTCAGAGGGTGATATGATTTTCTTCACGCCCCTCCCACTCACTGCGAACACAGGTACCCAGTTCTAAGAGGCATGCTTCTGTTAGTACAGTAGTGAGGGCATATTTTGAACTTTTCTCTCTACCCACAGTGCTGTTTTGAGCAGCTCCTATTCTTACCCTTCCTCAACTCTGCCAATGAAATTGCCTGCAGAACTGGGCCATAAACCAGGTCGGGGATGTAATTTTGACTACAAATAACCCAATCAAAAAAAGAAGAAGATTGTTTTTAATGCAGCTTCACCATGCCACCCAACAGAAAAGAACGCTGGCACAGCAGAGGGTCAGTGTGGGCACAGGTAGTGCTGAGGCCTACAGTGTGGCACAGGAAGAGCAGCCCCACACCTATAGAACCTATACAGCCAAGGAAAGGATGGGATAGGTGTCTGGGGGCAGGAATCTGCTTAGGTCAAAGCTCCTGCCAAAATAAATATCGCTACACTCTGCTGAGGCTCAGTAAGAAATACTGGGAAACGATGCTGTGGTTTCCTTTGAAATTAAAGTGAATCCAGGAGAAACCAGAGCTTTGCACAGGCTCCCCTTCCCCACCTGACCCTGCAAAACAGTGCTCCCAAGGCAGACTCGTGCCTTCTGCTCACAGCTTTCCCAGACACCACATGTACCCGTCTCAATTTTCAGTAAGGTAGCTGCAGGATTTAAAGAGCCAACCATTCAGAGACCTTGTCTGCAAGGGGAAGCTTACACCATGTACCCTAGGGTCACTATCTCAGCTTGCACAGGGAGCAATACAACCTTCATCTGATAGAAGTGCCTTTTTTTCAGAGTAACTGAACTCCTTCACAATCTGCTGCCTTAAGAGAGCAAGAGAGCCATTCTCAAGCATCTCAACTACCTGTTTCTGACACAGAAGACATCATTTTGAGAGTGATGTAGCAAGGCATGTGCCCTCTGGCAGGGCTTCCCCTGGGGGTGGACATCTCTTGTCCCCATGGTGAGGTCACGCACCTTCCCTCTGGAAAGGACTACCCCTGTGCAGATGGAGTTTGGTGAACCAGAGATACCCTACTTTCTTGCACATCAAGTAGTGGAGAAGTGATGACAGCATCATCTCCTCCCACAACACCCTGTGAAGATATGGGGAGTCTATATCTTCAAGTATGAGCTAATCTCTTCTCCCTGGACAATCCTTCATTGGACTTGTGGTAAATGTTGTATTTCATAGAAGTTACTGCATATTCACAAAGCATGACATATAAGGTATTATTCCTGTCTATCTGGAGAGAATATGAACTTCTGCACTGGAGAATGCATCATGAATGCTCCTCACTACCAGCCAAACGTGTGTGTATGGCCAGTCCTACGTGGTTAAAAGCCACAATAATATTCAATATTGATGCAAAACTTAATAATACCATGTCTGCATGAAGTGAATTGATAAAACCTTCAGTTAGGAGGATCCCTCGATTACCTGTTCTGAGAGTAAGTGTCCAAAGAGGCCAACATACCAAACCATTATTTTCTACCCCTAAGTTCATTTACTGCTCAAGGAAGAGAATATTAAGAAACTTTAAGGCTGAGACATGTAAGACATGTCTTACATGTCTTACATGCTTGCATGTTTTTTAGGAGAAAGGGCAGGAAAATCTTACTTTACATGACATGACTAAGACATGTAAGTCTTAGCCTTAAAGCAGAAAATAGTGCAGAACAGACAAGTTGTGGTTCACCTGAGCAAATCTGCCTTTTTGTCTTGTTCAATGGCAGGAACTAGGTAACTGAATTTTTGTTTTCAACCTCTCCCAACAGGCACCTGTTATTTCCATTCTTGTGTAAGATTAGACAGCTTGTAAGACACTCCTCTTTAAATGAACTTTAAAAAAGCTCAAGAAGAGGTTTTAATTACAACTGGAACCAAATTATCCATGGATAAATCTAATATATAGTCTTTAGTTTCATTCAAAGCCATCTCTCTGCATCTTCCACTTAGATGAATCCCTGTTTGCATCCTCGTGCCAACATAATTTAAACTGTTTATCTATGTCCATGTGAGCGCTGCAGTGGCATCAAGATTATTTTGAAAGGAGAACATTGTTAGGACTGCAAAAGGAGAAATAAGTGAGAATGGCAGGTTTAGAACACAAACTCCCCCAAAGGAGCAAAATGAAAGGCAAGAGGATGGGAAAGTTACTGAGTTGCAGCGTGAGGAACCAGGCTGCAAAAATTGCTAGAATCCAGGCACAGTCTGAGCCTATTAATTCTTCTGGTGATCCATGAGAGTATCACCGAGGGCTGAGTGTAAGTTACCCAGGAAGTGGGATGGCTCACATTTGTGTAGCCCATTTTTACATCCCTAGAAGGAAATCTCATGGTGATGGTTCCGACTGGAGCTCAGCAGTATGCCAGGCCCCTGGCTCGAGGAGCAACACATCCCAAGATGTAAGCCTTGAATAAACAAACCTCTTATTGCTACACTGACCCCTCTCCACCCCAGCAAAGCATCTTTCTTCCCATCTCTTTCTTTTACCCTTCTTCACAAATCATTCTCATTGGAGACTGTCCAACTCCCTGTTTCAGGAGGGATTTATGTGGTTTATTTATTCACTTGGCCTCTTATCTGGCAATGCTGCTGCTCCTCATCTGCTCATGTTAAATTTTAACTATTGGCAGAAGCCCCAGATAGAAGTGGCTGCAGCTGTGCCTGCGATGATACCTTATAGCCAGTTCTGTCCGTCATTGTGTCGGTGTAGCTCCCTGCGATTCAGGGCCAAGGCTCCTGCTTGTGTTTCCTACCACTCATTACAGAACAGGAGTGACTGTAACTGTGCTGTGCTCCACCACAGCAAAAGCTGCGATGAATACTGTGTAAGCCACATCTCTGCAAACCTGGTGTACCAGAGCTTTACTGCAGTTATTTTCCAGGTGAAGAGAGGTCCCAAATACCTTGCAGTTCTGTCAAGGGCATCCTCTGTGCTGGAAAAGAAACAGTAATTTTCTACTTTTCTTTCTGTCATGTTTTCTTTGATAAGCCTTTATCAGAACCTCAATTTCACAGAATGTTAGGTATCTTCTTAAATCCTTCCTTTTGGTAAATTTTATAGGGGAGAGCAAGCTTCTTGCCTGAGAGCAAATCACTGCAGCCTATCTATCAAAATTTGCAAGTAAGTTAGCCACAAGAATAACTCTGAGACATACAACATCCCTCCTCAGAAATGGTTCCCAGGTCAACACTTATCCCACCACAGATGAATGAACATAGAATAAGCGTGTGTCTGAACTCAACAGCAAGGTCGTTACATAGCCACAATGATGGTGAGAAAGAAGTTCTGACTATAACGCAGAGCAGAATAGTATGAGGAACAGGGACTTCAAAGGAAGCTTGCATGTTTTTTAGGAGAAAGGGCAGGAAAATCTTACTTTACATGAAATATGTAAAAATATGTAAAATTTTCCAATGTTTGGGAAGGGTTTACTTTAGGGAAACATTTTTTTTAGACTTGCAGTGGTCTGGTCTTAATTTTTTCCTCCAAGGGCTCCCTTGTGAACTTCTGCCATCTTGGCGCTCAGGGTCAAATGCTGCACAAAGGGTAACAGGAGGAGATTTCAGCTCAGTAATGATGAGCAGCCTTCCTCTAGAAGACAGCAAGCAGCTCCCAAATACAGTGCAGCTGTTTCAATGCTACAGGGACTCAGATCTGCCAGATTTAAAGGCTCATGTAAGCAAGACCAGTGAACTGGGCCAGGGTGGGAGATATCTGGTAGAAATTAGTAAAGGGAAAAATGCTTTTCAAAGGAGGGACTCTGTGTTGAACTTGTCTGCTATGCTGTAGCAAAGTGGTAATGTACTTCCACCTTACCTACTAAAAATAGAAGGGAAACTTCTGCTGGTTATCCTTCTTTCAGTGGCTTGCACTACCCATGCCTACATGTAAAAGGGCCTGGATAAGTAGCAGAGTGATTGGAGCGTGACTTTTCTCCAGAAAGCTTTGCTGTTTCTTTGAATGAGAAAATTGCTCAGGGTCCCAGCCACAATCCCTGAGGAATGCAACTTGTCACTGAGCTCCACTTGGACATTGAGCCACTAACTGCAACTCTCTGAATGCAACCATCCAGACAATTCCTTATCTAGCGAGTGGTCCATCCTTCAAATCCACTTTTCTCCAATTTAGTGACAAGGATGTCATGCAGGACAGTGTCAAGCACTTTGTACAAGACCAGGTAGACAACATCAGTTGCTCTTCCTTTATCTACTGACGCAGTAACTCCTTCATAAAAAGCCATCAAGTTTGTCAGATACAACTTGTCCTTGGTGGAGCCATGCTGGTTACCACCAACCACCTCATCTTTATTTTTCATGTGCTTTAGTAGGGCTTTCAGGAGGATCTGCTCCGTGATCTTGCCAGGCACAGAGTGAGACTGACTGGCCTGTAGTTCCCTGGATCTTCTTTTTTTCCCTTCTTGAAAATGGGGGTTATGTTTCCCCTTTTCTAATCAGTGTGAGCTTCACCAGTCTGCCACGACCTTTCAAATATGATGGATAGCAGCTTGGCAACTTCATCTGCCAGTTCCCTCAGAATCTGTGGATGGATTTCATTGGGTTCCATGGACTTGTGTATCTTCAGGTTCTTTACATGGTCTCAAACCTGATCTTCACTTATAGCAGGCAGATCTTCCTTCTCCCAGTTCTTACCTTTGCTTTCTGCAGCTTGAGCAGTGTGGTTGGAGCCCCTGACAGTGAAGACTGAGTCAAAGAAGTCATTGAGCACCTCAGCTTTCTCTGTATCTCTTGTGACCAGGTCTCTAGTTTCCTGCTGGAGAGGGCCCGCATCTTCCCTGGCCTTCCTTTTATCACTGGTACACCTGTAGAAATTCTTCTTGTTCCCCTTTATGTCCCTGGCTAGATTTAATTCTGTCTGGGTTTTAGCTTTCTTAACCTGATCCCTGGCTGCTCGGACAACTTCTTTGTAGTCCTCCCAGGTAACCCATTCCTGTTTCCACTCCCTACAGACTTTTTTGCACTAAAGTAAGTCCAGGAGCTCCTTGTTGATCCACGAAGGCCTCCTGGCATTCTTACCTGCTTTTCTTTTTTGATGCATTTCTCTTAACAAAGTGGGTACAATGCTAATGTTTGTAGTGCTGTTTTTCATGATTGACAGAAGGCTGGTAACAATGCCAGCTTTTGTAACATTTTCTGAAAGGTATTCCTTCTCCTCAGTGTAACTGCATGAAGTCTCAGTTTAACTTAATCAGGTGGGACTTCTGCCGCTCTCTTCTCAGCCTCCTGGACCCAAAAGTGAAGAAAGCAGACTCCTGTATGCCTATGTGGATTTTGTTAGTAACTTATCCTGTCTGGTCTGGAAAGGCCCTTATATAGGAAGAGAATTCCAGCCACCTTGTACTAGTCTTTGGCTGGCGTTGCAAATTTCTGAGGTTCGATTTATGACAAGTTGTTCTTTTCTTTATGCCATGGTATGTAATTCTCAGGAGTGCCTGGTCTTTGCTTTCTAAACAGTGCCTGGTGAGATTAGTAAAACCAGTATCACTGCAAAAGATGCACGTTAAACCTTGACTGTCCTGCTTAGTAATGAGAGTATTTAGTAATTGCATAGCACTTATAAGTTGTATTACTAGAACATCACTTCAAACATTCAAAACCTTCATGGTTAGAAGCCTTGACTGAGAAAGCAATGCACTACTTTACTTTGAGCATTTTTATGTGCACTAGTAATTGCTGCATACAACACAGAGACAGTTCTGAGGGAAATCTATCAGGAGACAGACTAGGAGATAATTCTCCTAGTCTAATTCTGAGGAGAGAACTCAGCCCACTAGGACACAGGTGCATGCTTCCCTCTGCCCCAGAGAACCGCGGATTCTTTGCTACGTGCTGGCACGGCTTTAGCAGGAAGGCTGCTGAGTGCTTGCCCTAGCCCTGACCTCAGCAACAGATTAAAAATCATCTCTTGTTAGGCAGACCAGAGAGTCTCAAAGCCACACCCCTTGACAACAGAACTGAGCCCAGGCCATGCACTTCCTGAGCAACTGTCTTATCACATCTGTCAAAGGCGGCCAAGAAGGGGTTGATCAAGTGCCATCCTTACCAAAAGAGGCAGTGAACTGCAGCACCTGGTCTCCGCTGTGCTGTGGGCCTGCACGGGGCCTGCATGCACATAAGCTCAGCCCATCCCCTTTGAAGATGGGAGCAACTTTTGGCTCTGTCGTGTACAAAATGCGGCATCTGGCTGATCATCCAAGACTTGCTACTCAGGGAAGGAGGTGGCAGACCATTTAAAAAGGGAATTGTTTATTTTCTGTGTACGTATAGTGTTTTGGGAGTCCTTGTCTGAGGCAACTGCAGAAACCTGCAACAACACAGGAGCACCACCATTTCTTTCCCTGTGAGCAGTGCATTCCGTGAGCTGCCCAATCCTGTTCATGTTCACCGGGCTGAGAGTATTCTCCTGGGGAAAGGAGTGGGTAGTAGAGATGAGAATATGAGCAAGGGGGAATGTAACAGGGAAATGCCTTATTTCTAACACCAGTTTGGTCTGGCAGCAGACCAGTCATGAACAGGTCAGAGGGGGCAACTCCAGGCTTGTACAGAAGCAGAACTCCAGGCACTGGTCAAGTTTTAATGGCAAGAAGGCAGATGCCTTGTGAAGTGAAAGAGGCAGAAGTCAGGCGACAATTGCAAGGTTTTTTCCAGGCCAAAGAATGGATTACAGTGTTTCAGTTCTGCATAAACAGTACAGTTATCTTGAACAAAATGACTTGCCCTCAGCTACTCAAAATCCAGGGCAGAATTTTAGTCTGGGCTACACAAGTTCCACTTTGACCTTGTCTTCCATGGCCCACTGGTTCTCCACAAGACTAATGTCTGAAGATGACTACACGGTGCATTAAGATTAGATAGAAAGGGGTCTTATCGCTATAGTCGCAGTGTTGCACAGCTTCTCATAATGGTGTCAAATGGGATGCATTCGTCCGATGCCGTGCTCACACCAAGGGAGCCATCAGCTTAGACACAGTGCTGCATGAACATGCGTGCAGATCAGGTATCTGCATTTCACGTCTGTGTCCACGGGATGTAGCCATCTGGATTCTGTGCAATACAGAATACTTTGGGCATATACTAATTGAGAAGATCTGTTGCCATAAAACTCTTCCTAAGTACATCCTGAGAACTTCTAGCACCTACAAAGGGCTGATCTTTTTGATGGAATTTCAGTCTGGTTTCTAACAGAACCAGATTTTTTTTTGAAAGAAAAAAAAGATAATATGCAGTACAGTTATAAGGGTGTCTTAAGGACATTTTTCTAGACAACAGATTTCATGTCTTGGTCACGTGCATCCCTTGTTTTTATTGGCCTGTTTGTTCAGCTTACTCTTCCTGTCTGTAGCTGCACAGCTGTACTATAACAATTGTCTGCATGCACAATAGTGTACATAGGCTCAGCAAGTAGAGTCAGAGTGTGATTTCCCTAGACCTCTAACTCAACAATATGAGAGGAAGGAGAAGCTCAAAGATGATGAAAGTAGTAAAAACGAAACAGCTGAAGTAAGATTCAGAAGAGAGAATATGCAAGAAAGGCTCAGAAGAGACTAGGAGGGCAAGAGGACTCCTATTGCAGTGAGCACACAGGAGGCCCAGAGGAGAGGTAGGGAGGTGTAATTAAAGGCTGTTAAGTATCTGTGAGCCCTAACACTATGGAGGGGAGAAGCAGTGCTCTGTACAGTAAGAAGAGATCGTGATCATTAAGATCACTAGATTTTTAAGATTAATAACAACATTTGCTTGTGGTCAGTGAAGAGGAAAGAGTAGAAGGACCCAGTGGAGAGAGAAGAATTTACACTGGCTGGATACCTACAAGGCCAGACACGTACAGACAAGGTAACTCAGAAAGCAAAGCAAGCAGATAAGCCTCATTAACACATTCAATCAGTTCAAGGAGAAATGTTTTTAGCCTTTCCTGTAAAAGGGTCGTGCTTATGTAATTGCCACACTACAAACCCAACACAGCTGCTTGCAGACAGGCCAAGCAGCCAGCTTGGAAATAGTTTCAGACAGCAGGAAAAGCACTGTGGATAAAGCTGCTATCTGGCTGAATCCAGCCATGCTAAGCCACATGAGGGGGGAAACAGTGAAAGGCACAGAGACTCTGTCCATACATGCAGTATAGCAGCCTTTCTCTGGAGCAGCTCTATGCAGATGGAGATTTCCTGTAACCTGAAACAGCACCAACTTCAAAAAATCATCAGTGCTATGTTTTAAGCCCAGACACACCACACGGGGCTCTTCTTTCTGAGTCTTTGGGGGTGCACAAGTGTCTCTATTCCAGACTTACTCTGTTGTGATGAGGGCAAGACATGCTCTTTAGGAGAGCCTGAGATTTTCCAGGTGCTACAGCTTCAAGAAAAAAAAATACAGCAAAATTCACAAGTCAGTAACTTAGTACAGTGCTACAGTAAATAGTAATATATTTCAAACCTTCTAACTGCTACACAGCGAAGCCCTCTGCACTGCAAACTGGAGCTGAGCCATCAGTGGCCTTCAGCAATGACATACAACCATGCGTCTAATTTAACAAAGATCTCTGCACTTACTAAGTCCAGCTTTGCTAGAAGACTTGTTGAAAGTATCCTCCTTTTATGAAAGCCTGGGAACTCAGTCCCGCTGTTTCTTTTGAGTTAATATGTCTGTTTAAAAATACTGGCTGTATTTATCTGGAACAAACAGTTTCAAGAAATTACTGGTCATCATGAATGAGAATTTGGCCTTAAAAGAACAGTTTTAATACTGCAGAGTTCTTCTCTTGCTCCAAGTGAACACCAGCAGCACATCTGTAGTCTTTTTCCACGGAGTTTACAATAACGCAAAGTGTTTTTTGGGGAAATACTTTGTGTCTCTAAAACATGAGTACTGACAGTGAGCCAGAATCTTGCAGCAGATAATACTGAGCATTGCTATTAGTCGAGATTACAAAAATGCGTATTGGGATGACGAAAACCAGGTCTCTTAACTGCCTTAAGGAAAGTCACATTGAAGGAAGTTAATGGACATTACTTTGGCAGTAAGATTTCAGTGTCAACTCAGAGCCAGGGCACCGCTTTCCTAAATAACTGAAGAACCTTGATCTCTTTCAAACACCACCACTGCTGATTTCTCCAAACTTAGTCTTCACAAAATGAACACCTACACAGCTTTCAGCTTAGTTCAGGAGGAACTCTGTTTTTTCTTGTGTGTCAAGCAGGATATATAGTCCTGTCAGCAACACCTTCTCTCTGTCTGATGGGAGCCCTCCAGCTGCTGCCTGAAAACTTGGTTGATACAAGCAGACATGAGGTACTGCAGATAACTAAAATGCAGATAAAAGGCTTTTGGGGGAACGAAAAGGGTTATTTCTCAGAAATTATTCTTCGAATAGGTAAGTCACTGAAGTTGCATGGTTTAGGAATTCAGAGACACTCCAGATCTGAAACAGCTCCTTCAGAGCCAAGGGCTGATCTCTACTCCTAGTACTGCTGATGTCCTAATCTACAGCTGACAACAGCTGTGATCAAGATTGCAGTCTGGCTGGACTGAAGTGCATGGCTTCCCATGTGACTTTTAGCAGCTTGTACAACCAATATCTGGGATTTGTCCTTAAGATATTCATGCTACTAGCAAACGTCTCCATGGTTGAGGGGTGAGATGGTAGTACTGAAGAGGAGCATTAATAGCTATTGTAAGACATTACCCACTTAACCAGCACACTATCTGTATCAACTGCTTGCGCATCACTCTACTCATGGTCTGGGTTTTCCCCAGGATCATTCTCAGCTTCTAGATGTTTCCCACTTGGCTTCTGACTGTTATTCCTGCTGGTCTGGGGACTGTACACAGCCTGTCAGTTGCCCCAAGTTAATTGCTGGTGCCTCTCCATGTGTACTTCTGGGTCATGTCCAAGGGAGTTCTTGCTGCTCTAGACGGATGAGGGGGGAGCTAATGGAAGAACAACTATCAGAACCTCCAGGCTGCCCCCAGAGAGCGGGGAAGTGATGCCACCTGTGAGGCAGCTACATCCACCCTACATGAGCCTCATCTCTCCTCACCCAAAGCACAGGGGAGGGGCAGCTGGGAAGACAGGGGATGGGTGCATACTATTTAAGAGGGGAGACTACAATGCATGAACCATGGCTGCCTGATAGAGGCTCCTGAAACGAACAGTTTTCTGTTGATTAAAATGTGCCTTGCAGAAAATCATTATTTAAAACCATCTGAAACATACTGTGGCTTTCAGTAACTTTCATAGCACTGCACCTGTAGACACAATGCGAAGCCACACTCTGCTTCCACCTACACAAATTGATACACTTGGGTAGCTGCTCTGAAGGAAATGAGCTGACTTAATGGAACAGCCGTAGGAAGCAGCTCAGCCCTGTGAATTACCTTTCAACTGCTTTTCAGTTTGGCGTCTCCTTTGCTTGCTTCACATGGGGCGAGGAAAAGGCCTACTTTTAGCAGAGTTCTGAGGATGAACTTTACCAGGAGGAGGCTCAGACACAAGATGCTTCAGGTGAGATGAGGAAGGACAGCTCTTGGACTGATAGAATGGTTAAAGATGACCTTTAAGCAGGTACATATTCAGTCTGCATTAACTGCCTAATTGAAGCTATTCAGAAGGTCAAATCAGTAATCAAAGTAACTGAACTGTCAATGAAAGGACACAGATAACGTGAAGAAGCAGCGACCGTTCCAAATGCTTTTGTTAAAATATTTTAAGTAGATTGTGATCCCTCCCAATTTAAACTTAATACTAGGTACAGTCTGGTTGTAGCAGCACAGGGATTCAACTCTTCTCAATTTATCATGCTGGGAACAGAAAGTCAGAAGGGTAAATGAGCCTGCACAGGGCTCCCAACTGCTGCGGCTTCCAGGACACACCAGTTAGGACTGTGCTATCTTTGTAACACATTGCTATTAAATTAGGTCTACACTGGATACAAGCAGGGTAGAGAAGGAGGTTCATATTTATCTGGGCCAGGAATTTAGTCTAAAAAGATATGCAGATATGGAAGGGAGGAAAGTGATAGTAAGCATGCAACTAGTGAGGTGTGAATGCTAAGCTACATCCACAGAGATGTCTTTTTAGTGGGACCCTGGAAAGCTCAGCGGCACCTGCTGCACTTAGGAACTGGATTTGGGAGACTTCTTTCTCAGCAGCTGCCCTCTGTGATAGGGCAGCTTGGAGCTTCTGAAGAGCTGGCCCTAAGCTGGGCAAACAAATCCAGGCAGCTGTAGTTTGCAGTTGTGCTTGAAAATGTCTACCCAACTTTTCAAGCTGAGTCTGGATCAGCTGTAGTTACACATTAGGAATTCAGTGATTTCCACTGGTGAATGATTCTAATATATATCCTAAGGAGAAGGCACACAAGCAATTCCCAAGCTACAGCTTAGCCTTTGACGTGGATTTTTCTGTGATCTGAGAAAGACAATTACTTCTGTTTCTGAGTTAACCAGCTTATAAAGTTCTCTCGACAACCCCATAAAAGAGAAGCCCAACGTTTGCAGGAGCTTTGAAATACCCTACCCACACCAACGTTCTATTTCTTTCTCCCAACAGCTGTCTGAAACTCTTACATGTTCTTTCTGTGACAAGAAGAGGGACTGAGTTCCTTCAACCTCAGACACAGTTTCTGCAGGTGGGGCACTGGTACCAGGTCTACAGGAAGCACAGGCTCAGTGCACATCACATTACTCAGTGAGTAAATCATCACTAGAGAGCACAGGCCAGCATGTCCCTGAATTTGCAGACCTTAAAATGAAAGGTTTGGAGAAGAAAAATTCTATTCAATTTATGAGAGAATAATCCAGGAATTTTTAATTTCCAGAAGAGATGCAGAATAAATGAAACACAACAGCTGCATTACTTGGTAGGTTTCTTTCCCATAGGCTACAAAAAGATAAGGCTTCCAGCTTTGGCCTCTGAGAATCTACAGCCTGAACTGATGCTTGCTACAAGGCTCGAAGAGTAGCTATGGATGATGCAGACCTCAGTTTGCTGGGTCAGAGTGTGAAGCTGATATGGGATGGACCCTGTATGACTGGACCTTGAGCTCCACGCTTCTAAGCAATGCCTTGAAGGGTCTGGAGTGAGGAGGTGGCTGGTGGGTGACCCACATCAGTCACGTGAGATCAGAACTGGAGCAGTGTGAGTGTGAGATGCCACTGCCAAGAGCAGGAGACGGGTGGAGTCAAATACAGTGAGGTCCATGCTTGGTGTATACAAAGGAGTAGGGGGCGAGGGTCAAGAAATCCTATGGTCCAGTCTGTGGGTAAAGGTTTCTTGAGTTATACAGAGTAGGACTTGAAGTTGCATGAGATTGAAAGTCCTGATATTAGTGAAAAAGACATTGATCTAGGAGATGAAAGAGCTATGCAGAGAAGAACTCAATATTACATAAGATTAATAGCCCTGGCATTAGTGAAAAAGACAGTTGTGTCGAGAATAGAGATGAAAGTGACAGTGCTAAAATTGCTTCCTTTCTGCATGGGTGACCTGCCTGACTTGTTTCATTTCTGTGCCCTGTTACCTCATACTCCAGAGTATTCAGCAATCCATCCCTCTTCTTCCTCTCTGCCCTGTTTACAGATGCCTGCTATCTACGGGACTGGTGTGCATGTGTGTACTTGCTTGCACTTGCAGCCCCTGTGCCTCTAATAGAATAAATAGCTTGAAACTGAAACTGGCAATGAAAATACCGGGTTTACATGGAGAGATGGTGTTGACAACTCCATGCTCATTACAAATACAAGCAAGGAAACCAATTAAAGTACACACGTATCACAAGTTAAATACACACTAACTGCATGGCCCAAGGGTTGAAATTCCTAGGAAACCTGGCACACAATCTCAAGTGTGTGTATGTGAAAAGAGGGGAGAAACAAAGTGGACCTTTTTCATCCAAACTTACATCAGTGGAAAATGGTACTCAGCAGTAAGGTATTTCAAGAGGATTGACTTGAAAAAACCATTATTGCTACTGCAGTTCACAGTTCCAGGATAAAGAAATCCATTCTTAAAACAGGAAGAAAGAGTAACATCAGTTTTGTGTTTCATACATATCAGCTCCCAAAGTTTTATATGTACTATGCCTGTTTATTTTGACCTGAATTTCCAGAAGGCAGAAGTTTGCAGGGCTTGAACAATGTGATGTAGCAGGAAGGAATCAGAAATGCTTTTTGGTCCTGATGCTGAGTAGCCACTGGCTCCTGCCAGCAGCTGCACACTCAGAAGAGCTGCAGAAACAGCATTGTCCTGCCCCTCTGGCGGCCCCATCAATACTATTGCTTGAATTCAACAGAACATAGCTCCTGATGTTGGCTTTTTAATGCTCTCCCCAGTTGATTCACTCCCAGAAAAGAGGTTTCCTTTACCTTTGGATAACTATTCAAAATCCTGCTAGATCTCACTGCTAGATCTTCCTGGGGTTTGGTGAGATATTTATCTCACTTTGATCCCATTATTCCTAGGCATACTGCTTTTCCATAGAACTAAATGATCATTTCCCCAGTTAAAAGGTTTAGATTCCTGTCCCCTGTCTGACTGCACAGCCACCCTGACTTGTTTACCTCCATTCTTCTGAGTTAGCTTTTCCTCTCATTGCATTTTTTCTGTAAAAACACAAAACTCTGAACAAATAATTAGTATGCATCCATTAGATACTGAGGCTTTCCAAACTGCACACATTCTCTGCTGTCTTTGAAAAGCTGTGGTCTATGTGAGCACCGAATGTCTTGCCTTAAGAAGAAGTACGTAGCTTGGTTTCATGATAAAGCATAAGGCAGAGGTATTAAATTTTGTGAAATGCTTCAGTATGCTCAGAAAAGCACCATGGCGTGCCATTGCTACCAAACTGTACAACAGCACAATCTGAGCTGTGGTCCAGTCGTGCATGGTATTAAGAACACGAGTTTCAGACATCTGAGATGAACAGAGGCTTTGCTGAAGCTGGCACTGGTAAATCAATATCCTTTGCAGACTGGCCACTAGTCATTCATGGTGACCAAAACAGCATGCATCTCATTATGGAGGGTGAACAGGTTTATTTGCACAAGCACACTAGATTATGAAATAGAGCTTACCACCTTGTTGTCTGTTGTGTGGGGTTTGAGCTCTATTGAAATCTGATGCTGAAGAAAAGAAGAAAAATGACATGCATCTGTAGGAGGTGTCAATTTAGCGAGTGAGGTTTGAGTCTTTGTTTGAAGAAGACTTGAAGAAGCTCCTTTTAGCAAGTGATGTGTTCCTATCTGACAGGAATTTGATCTAATCTCTCTCACAGGTGAAAAATTCTTTTGGCACTAATGGGGCAGATAAGCCTTGTCTCTGTCAGTACATCACCAACACCCATATACTGAGGAGAAGATACCACAGAGCTATGCCTCAGACTTGATGCAAACGTAAAAGCATTTCTGGCACGAGCCATAACTGGATACTTAAGTGGCTTAGATGAACTGAAACACCTACATGAGACACCATAAGAACAAAGAGCCCCAGGCCTCTGACAAGACCTAGGTGTGAAGCAACTGTGCAGCGAGTCTGTAAAGTAACTTCTTATACAACAGATCTCCTGTCTGTAGACCAAATTCATCCTCTTGCATGCTGTGTTTCAAGCTGCTCATGGCATATAATTGTCCATAAGATATCAAAATAAGCTGTGTCTCTGCAGTATTATACCGCATACAGGTAGCAAGAGGGCTTCACCTGTAAAATAGACAAGTCCTCCAAACAGCCTTTTTCTGCTGCTATCTCAGCTGTTATCTCAGATCCCAAAATGATGTTGTAGAGTTGGTGTGGAGGAAAAAGAGCATGCACCCATCTAGAATCATTAACCAACTACATGGAAACAGGGGAAAATCTCCCCTAGTTTGTATGGGCTCAGTCGGTTCCTAGTAGAAAGCCAGCAGAGCTTCCTAGCAACACCTATGGCAGCTATCTGTAAAGCAGTTTTGATGTTTTCCCTGTTCTTCAGATAAGCAGGTTCTGGGAATGTGGTAGAGAAGGTATGCATAATATGCTGCTCAACAGTAATATGTCCTGCCAATTAGACTGCGGAGTACAGGAAAGAAGGCTTTTCCAAAAAGCTTTCACCATGACTGACGAAACTCAGACATGCAAAAGTTAAAATGGGGAGTAAGAGACAGGAAGGGTTCAGAAGAATCATACATTCTCTACTGGCACAAGAAAAGATTTGATTCTGCACACCATTTACCCTGGGTCCCATCCAGGTAAAAGTCAGGGTCACAGCACCCCCGTGGGGTTTGGTTTTTTTCCTTCCTGTCCCTCAAGAGGGGGCTTCATCCGGTCACTGGACTGTGGAAGTCTGGTGAACTTGATCCTGTCCAGCTGTGCTGCAGACATGCTATTTACTGTCAGGCAGGTCCTAAACTTGTCCAGACCTAAGGAGTAAAATGGGGTCATCTCCTAATGGTACCTCTCCTAATATATTTAAATACTCTTCTCTTTTTTGTTGCAGACTCTCTGCATTAATTGTGTTATTTTTATGAGTTTTGGGGAAAACATTGAAGATAAGTGCATTTGAGCTGAAAATGCTGTTAAGTAAAAAGATAATAAAGAAAAGTGGAAAAGGAAGGTTTTTTACTTTTGCATTGAAAACCAAACAGAACAGCTTCCTGAGAAAGGGAAATTGTTTCCTGGCAGAGCTAGCCATGGCATACTGCCTGTACTTATCTTGAATCCATGGCTACAAGGGTGGAACTTGCTCAACCCAGCTTACCTTCGTGTGGCTTACTGTCTCAGCCCTCTCGGCTACACATCCTTCATCCCCTCCACTTCAGTCCTCTTGGGTGACAGATGATACACACTTTGTGCAGTTTTCCTAGGCCATGGTAAGCAGCTCTGCAGAAGGACAGCTGTCCTGTAGCTTGGGAGGGAGCATCACTCCCCATGGCTGTTGGAGGGGTGCAGCGGTTGGGATACTAGACCTGGAAATGTGCTCTATTGTGATGTTAGGTTGACCACAGCAAAAACGAAAAACAGCTTCTGACTTTGCTTGTCCGAGGGAGCTGTTAGGGGACATGTTTGAACCCAGAGAGGTTTCTGCAGGGTCCCAGTGAGATTGGGAACAGAGGAGTCAAATAATATTCCCTGGGCTGCTCTGCTCCTAGCTAGAGGAGTGGAGGCGGTCCCAGGGCCTTTTCATGGTATCCTCACCCAACACACACAAGGCTACTGAAAAGAGCAGTGGGGCCATCACTCCCCAGATGTCCCAGATGAGGACAGTGTGGTGTAGGGAGAACACCGTGCTGGGGAGAAATGTCCAGTAGGTTGCTCAGTAGGAAAGTGGAAAACTGAGCAGAGAATTGCTTTTCCTCTGCTTAGCTGGTGTAACAACAGGCAAAATGAAGATCCAGCAGAACCTAATTGCAGAAGAGGCATGGGTTTGAAGACAGCAAACAAAGACGTGAGGTCTGTTGGTAGGCACAAAGGAGAAAGGAATCTTCCTGAAATAAGGCTACTTGCTGCATCTTCACAACTAAGGGAACCCACTGCACCACAGGGAGCCACCAATGTGGAACTCTGGCTTGGATCGCTTCCCCTTGTTTTGTGAGCAAAGTTCAAATGTCTCCATGCTCCCAAGCTCCTACAGAGAGGCTGGAAAGAGGAATGCCATGACTGCTGTTGAATATGAGCTGCAGAAAGCCACAAGCACACCCAGTGGATGCTTTTATTCACATTTACAGTGAGGTTTAATACAGCTATGAGAATGAAATAGCTTGGACTGATTCTGAAAGTGTAAACTAACAAACCAACACAATTCTTTTTTAAATCTAAGTACAGAGATTTAGTGGCTTCTTTATGGACTCTTGCAGCTAACAGTCTGTTTGCGGTAGAAGCTTCATGGTTTCAAGCTCATTTGATCAGCTTTAACACAGGAATGAAAGCCAATTCTCAAAACTATCTTGCACCTAGGAGCTGGGTCTTCGCAAAAACAAAACAAAACAAAAAAAGTCTTGAACATCAGCAGACTCACAAAATTATATGGACTGGCAAGAACGGGGTTTTGCTGCTTTTTTTTGTCTTGCTTCTGTAGGTTCTTCATAAATAGGGTCTTCCTGCCAGAGACGTGATGGAAATCATCTGGCTAGGTCAGCCCTCTGCCCTTCTTTCCCGAATGCTGGTAATCCTCATGCATCCCACTAGAGCAAAGCGCTTGCCAGTTATGCCAGGAGCAAAGTGTAGAGCAGCTCTGCATGCTACTGATGAAGCAAAAAGGGAAATGACAGAACTTCTTGTTCCTGTCACACAGGACCATTACATGTTTTTTAAAGCAAAAACGGTAATGAGCCTCCATGTCCTGCTCACACTGCCTGTGAAAAGCTCTCAGGAAGAAATAGAATATTGGCAAGTGGGAACTCAAGTCTTTGCTCTCTGCTTTATTTTAGTCTAATATATTAAGTATGGGACATCAACCACCTTTTTGGAGGGTTGGGGAAAGGAGGGGAGATCCCCCCCTCTACTAAAAATATGTCTGGGGAGTTGAGGTGTTTTAAAAATAAGAATAGATGCAGAAATCTACCACTGATCTGAAAACAAGGTAGCACGAGAAAAGAGTGGGAAATAGAGGTAAAGGATCAGAATCAAAAGGATGAAAGTCATAGGCTAAATAATTCAGAGAAGCTTCCCAACAGTCAGACCCACTGCATGTGTGACATGTGTCTCCCAAAAGGAAAGAAAAGGTCTGTGCCTTACAACTCGAAAACACACCTGTAGCAGACAACAGAAAATATTGACAGGTGCAGTCCCCGGTGTGGGTAGAGGACAGGAGATGGGGCAAAGTGTCCTCAACAAGACAGAAATCTGTTTCAGCCCTCATTTATTTTTTGCTCCATATGCTACTTCCTGTGCAGAGCAGTGACAACAAATTAAGAGTTCAGCAGCCCCTCTGAGACGTGACAGGATACTACACAGTGAAAAAGTATGAAGCAAGCATTACTGGCTACTGATCCAGGCTTTGACAAACCTAAAAACCCTCATAAAGCTATGTATTTGTCATGCTACATCTCATCTACACTGCATTGGTTTCAGCAGTGCTTGGTTCTTCTCCACACCAAAATTTTTTAGATAGTCTGTTGAGGCCTTATCTTGTAATGAACGTGCCTGATCTTTAACCCTCATCTGGAGGGCAGGCCAGCACAGATAACAAGGACTGTGATGTTAACACCTGGGTGTTATCAGAACTGCCCAGCTGAGCTATGTGCTGGAAATCTTCAAAGAAAAATTACAGTGGTGCCTGGCTTTGTTGCGTGTTCCCTGCTGCTGGTGCCACACCAACACGCAAAGAAAAGGCTTTTCTGGGGAGATTAATATAAAGTGTTTAGTAAGATCTGTGTTTTGCTGAAAGAAATACCCGAAGTCCTCTTTCGTCATTTGAGGTTTTGCCAATGTTGTAATCGCATTTCTATCTTCCGTGCCCCTCCTAAACACAAACAATTTTTCCTCTGCCACTTAAAAATGGTTTGAAAAGCTTGTGAATCCCATCTCACATGAGCAAAGCAAGCGCTGTCACTCCCATTTCATATAAATGGGAAAGGAGGCAAAGAGAGGTGAACTACCTTGCCTAAGAGGCTGCTACACAGGAGAAGGTTTGGACTGAAAAGGCAGGGGAGACTCATTCCTACTTCCACACCCCTGTCCATCAGCAGTGTGCCTGCCAAGGGACAAGAGCTCCTATTCCCTAGAAGCACAAGGCAGACAGCACGAAGAAAAGCACAGCAATCGTTCTGTGTCTGCGCTGTTCATTCACCTTGCCACAGCAACTGCTCTCAGGTTTGCTTTCCTGAACCAAGATGCTGCTGATAATGAAAGTGAGACTGCAAGATCCACGTGGAACAGGAGGGACAAGTGGGTGTAAATCACAGCTGCTGTTCTATGGATCGGCTAAGAATCAACCCCAAGGAGTCCACTAATCCTGTACAGTTTGTTCACTTCTGCTTATGCACACAATTTTACTGAATTTTCAAATCCCCGTTTCAAAATTATTCCTATTAAAATGTGACTCATTTTCCCACCTCAGAGACTAACTGCTGAAGTAAATGGCAGTCCTTCTCACTCCCCTTTCACAGATGTAATTGCTCCCCATACCGTCCCCCACCTCCAAATCTGAACCCTGCAAACCACTCTGAGGTCCGCGGCAGAGGCTGAAATTGTGGGGGAGAGACATTTATCTGAACCTCAACGATGAGGCATTCTGAGCCGCCTTTAGTGAGAAACTGCTTTGCAAGGTGCAGCTAATGCAGATCTAGGAGTAAGCCATAAGCGAGTGGAAATGAGTTTTCTTTACCTCCATGTCCTGAAAGAGAGAGGTGTCCTCAGGGCAATCTTCCTTCCCCACCCCTTTCCCTCTTATCTGTGGGAAAACTTCAGCCGAGCCAGAGCAAAATTGCGCTGCTCTGGAGGGTATGTAATATCCACGCTCCCGCTCAGCTTGAAAACTGACAGAGCCCAGTGAGTGGCCCTGCTCTACGAACAAGGAAGAAGGGCGGGTGGGTGAGAGGAAGGGAGGGAGGGGAGACGAGAGGAGAGGAGGGGAGGCAAGGCAATCAGAGTTTAAATTTAGACACAAATCTAAACAGATACTGTCCTTCCCGGAGTGCTGGACTCATGAGGCAACAAGCAGCAAACTCTGCTGCTGTGCCCAAACTTGGGGATACCACGTGTGCATTTTCTCCCTCCCTTTCTATATCCCCTTCACATTTCTATCACCTCGTTCATTTATTTATTTATTTCTCTTCCCAGCCCAGTTTTGCCTCTATTTCTCTCTTTTTCTGGCAGTTGCTCCCCAACATCTCTGCCTCAGTCTCTCCTCTGCTCACTCTTCTCTCTCCAAGTCTGCAAAGTCTCCTCCTTGTATTTGATTCAGATCTTTTCTTTCTTTAGCTACAGTCTCCCTTCCCTCTTCCTCCAATTTCAATTGCAGTGGACTTTTCTTTAGCGTAGTTCGAGAGGCAGAAAAGGAGCAGCAGTCAGGTGGCAGTGCATTTGCACAGAAGATATGGCTTTGGTACCTTGGTCCACAGCTGGGACTCGCAGGCACAATATAAGCTGTACTAACATTCTGTTGGGCGATTCCCCTGAGAGAGACCATGGAGTCACTGAGAAAGGTGCTGCACAAAAGCAGCCACAAGCAGGGTGTCCCCATGCAAGGTGTCACTGGCTAGCTCTAGCACAGGACTTGCTCTTTCCATTCCGAATTCGTTTCTCACATTACTAGGACAGAAATTGGAGGATGTTCTTCCCTCCTTTTGAAGGGAAAGACAGACTTACGCACTGGAAATGAGAAGCTTCTATGGTGGTACAAAAACTCAGATGGGAAAAACTAAGCCTCAGGAATGTTTTGCAACAGTTTCCCTTTCCATTCAGGCTGCAGGGTTGTAAACTATACATCTTGTTCCTGTTTTAGCAACCGTTTGCACATGCTCCTTCTCAAGAATTTCAGTCCCCACCTCCTGAGATCAGGGTGGTGCAGAGGAATTTGGAAACACTCCCTTTGTCTTCAGCTAGGCCTCCTTGCCTTTTGAGTGACACAGTTTCATGTCATTGTGTTGGGGGAGAAGAGGGTTAAAGCATCTTTTCTGAAGAGCATGCATGCTTTTCCTTTGCAGTGTTTCACAACTCTCTGCTGGCTGTGGAGGAAAACACTCCAGAATGGATTTAAATGTGAACATAATCAAATCCCAGATTATTGGTACCAATAAATTGTCTGAATATAGTTGTTTTTATGGCATACTTAACTTTTGCCATACTGAATGCTGTAGGACTCTTGCAGTTCTTTAGAAAGTATAGGAATTAGTAGATTGAAATCATGATCTCATTATCTCCTAAATTCAATATACAGTGTTGCTCAGTCCTTAGCCAAAAGAGTGATACACTGAGTTGTTGCAATCTGGAGGTTAGGCAAGAGGACAAAATAATCTTCCGTTGCTGAAACACTGGATTAGTTGAATCCTCTCTAGTGTAAGCAACCAGCAGATGCTGCAACAAGAAATCTAAGAAAATAAAGATTATGATTCTAAAAGGAGTACAAAAATGAAATTCCTTCTTGGTTGGAAATCCTGTTCATTTCTTAAAGTTCTGCACAAGTTGAGTGGATAGGAGCTGAAACGATGAGAAGCAGGTTGGGGTGGGGAGGGCAAGACACTTTTGGCCACCCATGCTTTGCCTGCTGTAGCAGCAGCAGGAGAATTTCATGCTCAGGGAATTCACTGTGGGCATTGGTCACAAATGTCATTTTCAAGATGTCTGTCATGTAACAGACCCTCAAAATGAGATACCAATTAGATACCATGGTTGCTTCCTTGTACTCAGGTCCATTTCAGTATTTTGTTTCTGCTTTCAGGGGTTTTGCTCTGTGGAGGAAACTGTCTGCTTGGGCCTACAGAAAAGGAAACTGCTAGGCAGAGATAGTATCACTTTACCCACACTAATAAAGCACAGGGAGTTACAGCTACCCCCCCACACTTCTCTGCTCTATTTATTTATGCCCCAAAGTGTCTTGCCATGAAGTAAATCTTTCCTGCCGGCAGAATTCCCAAATGCCATTGCTCTGAACATGGTACACAATACTCAGTTTATTAATGTTTAATCTTCATTCTTGAACAAGCAAGGAGAGAAATTCACCAAAATAGGGTGCGTGTTTTTCTCCAGAAAGAAAGACATGAGGTATGGATTTGCTCTAGGCTTTCTTTATTCTGGACTGAAAAGTACCAAAAAATCTGTAACAAACAATCCACATGCTTTAACTGCAAGAACCTTCTGAAAAATGTTATTAAGGGAAGTTGTACTGAGGAACTGAGTGTTTTACATGATGTGTACGTGCAAGTATGGATGTGAAATATTCTGGAGTGTGACCCTCTGTATCTCTGTTTACAGACTTTCTGGGATGTCTATAAGACTCATCTGTTGGTACATGCAAAAAAAAGTTTCTGCATCTGCTCTTCTCAGGAGAAAAAAATCCAGACATCACAAGTAACATTAAAACAGATTAAAACAGATTTCACTTGAGTGAGAAAATGCTGCGCTTGTGGACCCCTGGGTTTTGCAGCTTCCCAGCTGATTCTCTTCAATACGGTGAGGCCAAAAGAGCAAGTTCGCTTCAGACCAAATGACTGGTGCTTCTGCTATACACAATCACTCATCCTGGCATGCCTGCAAAAGATGTAGCATAACTAGTTCTGCCACGCTTAGCAATGCCATGTATAATAATTGCTGACCTCTTGCTTTCTGGCAATGAATTATGGAGTAAGGGACATCTCTATGATACTAAATCAATAGAAAGGACGTGTGGGAACGTGGCAATTCTTTCTTCAGAGGCCACTCAGGAAGAAAAGCTTTGGAGGGCAACTGAAATTTTGACTCAGACATTTGTGTCCCCATAGCTAGTTCGTTTGGGTGTGTCGATGTGGGCACTGAATCTGGGAAGGTGTGTTTGTGAGGGTGGTGGACTAACAGAGGGTGGAGGGAGCTGTGGGTCTCTGCAAGATAGATTGAATCTCTGTGTTTTGTTAAAATGTTTGTTTACAGTTTATTAGAACGTGCCTGTCACTACCATTATCTGAGGTTTTCCCATCCATCTATGCGTCCAAAGTAGGCTGGTGACACCCGCACCATTCTCCAGAATTTATATTATTAACCAGCAGCTGTTACCAGGCTGTTTTTGACTCTTCTGAAATGGAGGTCTCAACCTTTCCTGATTCCACTCAAGCAATTTAATTCTCAACTGAAAAATAAAGGAGATGGGGTGACCACAGGAAAAAAAAAAAAAAAACAACTTGCATTTCAAAGAGCAATCAACTCTAAAAGCCAGCATCCTGTTTTGGGCTGCGTTTGTACATCAGCTCCTCTGACAAAGGCAAGCTCACAGGAAGTGAACGTGAACAGCATTTTCTACGGGAAACTTGCGTTTTGAACCCACCATTCTGCTGGCTGCATTCAGAAATATCTGCTCCTGCTAACCCTGCCCTCGCCTCTCAGCATTAAACTAATGCTACAAACACTCAGCCTCACCCTCCTCTTCAGGGAGTTATCGGCAGGAAATGAAGTCAGTTGGAACGCTTTGTACTATCGATATTTTTTGCTCTAATTCTGCAGCTGCAGTGAGGCACATCTGAGAACACACGCACGCACGCTCACATGTGACCAGGCACTCATATACACACAGACTCGCGTGCCACACACTGTACACCCCTGGGAGCTGAGGTGAATGGTCAAGTTCCATTACCAAAGATGCTTGAATAAAACGAAGGGGCATGGCTGTAAGGGACTCTCACTGAGCTGAATTGGACAGGGAGTGCAAGATTGTGTGTGTTGCGCAGCGGTCACATAAAAAAGCAGTTGATAGACACTAACAGAAAAGGTTGAATTGTTTCAAATGTTCCTGATTGCCAGGCTGTGCCTGAGTGCTAACATCATGGTTCTGTACAAATTTGCCAGGCTCCTTAAATTCCAGGATCTGGTCAAAAGCCTGTCCCTAAACAGAACCAACTTAGAAAAACATGGTATTGTATAAGGTGAATTTCACCTGCAATGCCTTGCCTCGGTGGTTCTGCTTTTCAGAAGAAGATCACACTGAAGTTCACCACCCTCACTTACACCAGGCAACCTAGGACCGGCAAGTGGTGTACAGGCAGCTTGTGTCACCTTTTGCAGCACTTTAATTTCTTTGGAGAGCTCTACTTTTGCTACTGATCCACTTGACTTCAGAAAACAAATTGAACTGGGGTACTGTACGGCATGGCTGCATCGCATTCTATTAATACAATGATGCGACAATTATTAGCAGCAGCAGCCACTGCCGGCCTATTTCTAGATTGAAGGGTTCCTCCACCACTTACTAGCTTTAATATGCAACAAGACCTAACAGAAACACAAAGTTATCATCACAACAGGGTTGCTAACACAGTCTCTGGTATCTGTGCTGGATACAACAATATTTTTTATTACATCATTCCCAAGCCAGTCCTACCGCACATCTCTCAGCATCACAGAAAGCAGTGTCACAGCTGGCCCTCTAAACAGGTTCCTCAGCAGGCAGCCCAAGCTCTGACTCAGCAGCAAGATTTTCTGACTGGAAGCAGAATAACATTTCTACTCCTTAACAAGTTAACACAGAGGAAGCTTGCATTGCTGTGCTCTGTGTAATGGCTGCTAAAAAGATAGGGGGACTCCTCGCTGAATGCTGGGCTGGTGCTATGCTCACTTCACCTCTCTTTTGAAATATATACAGACAAAAGGGGAAGAAACTAAATGTAATTTGGGATCTTTGAGGACAAGAACAAATAAATGTATTAGGCACAAGCACACAACAACTTTTTGTGTTCAGCAAAATTCTGTATTGTGTGAAGTTTCTTAATAGCAGCCGTACTGCACAGACCAACAGGGCTGGTGTCTCCTTAGGCTGATAACTAACTAACATTTTTAGAAACAATTTGCATGGTGGGACTCATGTGGCACCCAGTGTTGGCACTTCAAAGCTCTGAGTATTTCAGTTTTGCCAGAGCTGACTCAGAGGTCGGCCCCTTCTGTCAAATGCAGTGGCAAGTGACTTTAATCACTTTGTCTGTCATTTGGATGCAGAGAGCTGGCTCACAAATCAAGCACTATTCAGGACCAGATTGCACGGCCTGCGAGCGTTATCTGCACAAAGAAAGGTTTCTGTTCATGGAGAGACTGCATGATCTAGACAGGAAGCCTGGCCCAGCTCCCAGCTGGGCTGCATCTGAAGAGAAAACTTGCCCAGCCCATCGAACAACCATGCTATCTAAGTGGAGCTGGCTCAGGGAAAAGCAGCTATGAAGAGGGCAGCAGGAGCATGATGAAACACTGCGCAGAGTGGAGACCTCGCTGACTTTCTGGCTAAAATACACCTTCTCCAGAGACATGGCCCCCAAATACATCCTCCAACCCATGGTATGTAAACTACACTGAAATTATGGTTGTTCTACTACCTGGCCAACACCTGGAGAGAGTAAACTGGCTCAATTACAGTAAGATTTTCTGTTTATTTGCAGTTTTGCAGATGTAAATAAGAACATAAGTTGAAAAGGGGAACTGGTGGCTAGCAGTAATTTTCTGAATTTGTTATGCAAGGATCCTGGAAGCCCCTAGACTCATTGCATCACAACAGAGAGAATCCTTCTCCTTTCTCTGAGATCTAGCTGAGGAAGTGAAAGAGGCCTGGACATTTACTTCAGGTAACGTCGTTTCAGACCAAGCAAAAGGAGTTAAAGACTGCATTCTTCACCTTACAGATTCACCCAACGGCCATCCAAGAAGAAGGGGGCCACTGCAAGCCCCCTTCATTCAATGCAGTGTGCAAGACAGACTATATGCTGGTGTGTATTGCCCACAGCAGAGAGTGCTCAGCCTAATAAATCCTGCTCTCTGCAGCACAGAGAGACAACACTACTCATGTCAACAAATGCTGTTCTGCAATGAACACCCACTGGATGCAGCCCAAATCCCCCAAGAGGGCTGGGAGCAGGTGCGCTTGCTGGCCTCTGCAACCACTGCGAGCAGGGCTGGGCAGCAGCACCCCTTGGCGGCTGCTCACGGAGAGGGCTGCAGGGCGCTGTGCGGCTGCAGTGGGAGAGAAAGGAGAGGAAAAACTTGCAGGTGCAAAGTTACTGTCTGGGGAACACCTCTGGTAACACACACTCTTCCTGTGGAAGGACAGATAGCGACGTTTGGCAAATACATTCTCCTAATAAATGTAAACTCTGTAACATAAGCTTCCCCCTTTATGCATTTTTCTATTCTGCAAAAAAAACAAAAACAAAAACAAACAAACAAACAAAAACCCAAAAAACGAAAACCTGCCAGTTCTCCTTCACTCATCTCCTTTATCTCCTCTCCTTTCTATCCTTTTTCACTTCTGTGACATCCCTTCTTTCCTGTATTGACCCCACCCTCCACCTCCTGTCTGCTCCCTATGACGCTGTCCTGTTCCCCAGCAAGTTCAGCCATGCACTCATTGTCACCCCTCCACCTCCCTCTACCACTTGTCCCTTTAGCTGCAGCGGGGAAATGCTGAACCCTTCCCTGGTTCTCAGAGGGCAGAACTGATGTGAAAATGAAGAGTGTATGCATATATATGTTGGTGGAAAAAGAGGAAGCAATATCTCTGCTTCACCTAGCAAAATCTCTAACTAAAAGAGCTTGTTCCAGTGCGTGTTCCTCATCTTTAAGTCCTCAGCTAAACAGTTTAGGAACTCTAGATCATTTTTGATCCTCTTTTCCATACTATTTTCACTTCTGCAGAACAGTTGCTGTCTTTTTCAACACATTCCACTCCTGCCTCACCTCCAAATGTAGCCCATAATCCTATCTACATAAAAGCATCTTTTCAAGCAGCCTTCTTTTCTCTCATACTAGCTTCTTTTCTTGTCATATTTTCTCTTCAGCACTTTGCCCTGAGATAGAACTTGCTCCAAATCAGAGGCAAGGATGCTCTTACTGCTGCGCTACAACAGAGCAGGTTTCTCCCGAGCATTGCCAGGAGAGGGCAGCAGTGGAAGGCTCTGTGCTTCAGCGTTTCCCCTTTCCCAGAAAGATGCCACTCTGCCGGCTCTCTGGAAGCAAGAGGAATGCTAAAGGAAAAACAAATTTATTCTGCCTGTACACAGCTACAGGACAGCGCATAAATGGATCTGCGGTTTATTTTTCTTCGAGTTGAGATGGCTTTCCTGAGTTCAGCCCAACGAATGACTCCTGGAGTACGCCGTCACTCCCACAGGCCTTACAGTTCCTTGGCCTGGCAGCCTGCAGCCGAATCCTTCCCACATGCCCACAGCCTCAGCCACTGCCTGGATACACACGTGCCATACGAAGAGGTATTTGGGGACAGATGTCACATGAGAAGCATGCATGGTGAGAAAGAGGCCTCGGTTACAGACCTGAAGGGCCTCTTGTAAGCATGTGACCTGCCGCAGATGAAGGGCTGGAAACCGTTAAGGTCTGCATTTATCAGGCAAAAAGAAGGGCTCCAGAACGGGCATGTGGGACTCGTCTTTGTAACATAACACCTTCCATTAACATGAGTAAAGCTAAAGGAAAACTCTTGGCATAACCCCTTCTGAGGGATTGAAACTCCGCCTTTTTTAACGTGGCTTTGGGGGTTTGGCTAGAAGGGCTTTGGGATGTTGAGGCGGTCGTATTGGAAACAAAACTCTTGGGGAAAAGGCTTTTGCAGTCTTTGTAGGAGGGCTCACACGTTCTTTTCTGTAAGGCTGTTCTTTGGCAGATTCCATCAGCGTGGAATATTCTGGTTTTGGCACTGTCATCTGAATGTTTTTAGCTTGAAATTCACCTTTGCATGCAGCTGGATCTTGAGCTAGCAACTGACCCGTTAAGCTCTGTCAGAGACTTGAATAGGGAGAAGAACCAAGAAGGCTGGGTATGGCACGCTTCATGCTTTGTTGTGCTCCTGTTCTATACCTCCGTCTGCGTTAGGCATACTGCAAGGTGCTGCAAAACAGCACTGAAAAATATTTCTCTAACTGGCACTAAATAAATATTTCAAGTATAGAAACTTGTTGTTTTTGATGCTGATCTCAGTTTACGCTCCCGCAAACCTGGTAACTGTGGAAACTGAGTCAGTTTAGGTTTCTCTACGATATGCTGCCACTTACACAGTGTACGTACGCTAGGTAAGATTGAAGTGGAGCAAGGCGCCTCTGCATTTCGTGAAATGTGATTGGCAGAGAGTTCCGGCGAGGCCTTTCATTGGCTGCTGGATCACCGTGGCCCCGCCCCCCTCCCCGCTCCTCTGGACGGCGAGCCAGGGCTGTCAGAGATGTTTACCACCTCCGGCGTCCGAGGGGCTCGGCCCCGCCTCCCGTCAACTTCGATTGGCTGAGCGTCGGGCAGGTTGGCTTGGATTGGCGGAGTGCAGAGGGACGCGCCCCTCCCCGCGCCGGGTTGTAGTCCGTCGCCGCGGCGCCTGGGATAGAGTGTGGCGTTGGTGGGCGCTGCAGGGCGTGATGGTGCTGTTGGCGCTCCTGTGCGCGGCCGCGCTGGCGGCCTGCGGGGCCATCCCTCCGCCCGAGGAGGCGGCGCGCATGGCGCGCTTCGTGCTGCACAACTGCGACTGGGGCGCGCTGGCCACGCTCTCCGCGCAGGAGGGGCTGCGCGGCCTCCCCTTCGCCAACATCTTCTCCATCAGCGACGGCGCTCCGGGGCCCGGCGGCGGCAGCGGCGTCCCCTACCTGTACCTGACCGACATGGAGATCTCCGTGCAGGACCTGGAGGTGAGCGGCCGGCTGGGCCGGCGCCCGTGTCTGCGGCTCGGGTGTTGCTTTGATGCGTTAAAATAGCTTAACCGTGCGTCTCAGTGATGCAGATAGCCTGATTTCTCTCGTGTGCAAGCAGTTTCCTTCTCTGAGTTCCCGACGTGTGTTCATCGGGCTGCTGTGGGGCAGTCACGTGGAGGGAGGCAGCTGATAGCAGATAGTGCTGACTAATGGTGAGTCAGAGCTCTTTGCAGTGAAGCAGCTTCCCCTCTGTGCTGTGGGGCAGGTGCTGGCTCCTGTTTCTGAAGCGCAGTCCTACATCACGTTGTGCCTCGGTCACTCTTGTTTTCCCTAAGCTGTCTTGACGGTGTCAATACACTGTTCATCTAAGCTGGCTTTTGCATACACTTAGGAAAAGGTGGTGAGAGCCTCGGTCTTTTTACCAGCATCTCTGGGTTGAATGAAGCCCCAAAAGCTGAAAACGTGGTGTAACTCTTTCTCGTGAAGGTACACAAACCTCTTGTTTTACTGTCTGCGTTTCAGATCAATTCAAATGCCTCCTTAACTGTGTCTTTGGCACAGACTCCATACTGCAAGAAGCACAGATATGACCCTCAGAACCCCCTCTGCGCACACATAATCTTCTGTGGGAGCATTGTGAAGGTAAGCAGTGGAAAGTTGGCACTGGATCTGTCTTAAAACCAAAACATCCAAGGCAACTCTCTTGCGAGTGAAGTGTGAAGAACTTTTCGTCTTATGTTCAGTTAGGTTCTGTGGCCCAACCACTTCGACACGTGCACATCCCAAACTGTATTGAAGTACATATTAATCTAAGCTGTAAAGCTGCAAGTATCGGACACAGAAAAAGTTTGTTGTCTCACCTGGTGCCGCTCCTGCCAGGGCACTGATTTCCTGCACCAGGACCTTGTTGTCCCATAGAAAGAATTTAGAACTGCATGTGTTACTCACCGAAGATCTTAATCCCGTCATTAAGGATAATTGGTGAAGATGAGGACTAATCACTGGTCTCTTTTATATGATAGCCTGAATTCTTGTTTGGTGTTTTCACATCTCAGATTACATTACACTCCAGCAATCCTTTAATTGCTTTCATGAGGTTTGTTATCAATACTGGAACTATTTTAATTCCAGTACCATTTATTTTAATTCCTTTTGTACCATATAACAGAATCACAGAATGTCAGGCTTTGGAAGGCACCTCGAAAGAGCGTCTAGCCCAGTCCCCCTGCTGGAGCAGGAACACCTAGATTAGGTCACCCAGGAATGCATCCCCAGAACTCTTGCTGATTTAACCCTTTAATCATTTGCACATTAAGTAGTAACATGTTTCAGCTTCCATTCTCTTGTAGACTTTGTTATTTCATTGTGTGTGTGTGTGCTTGAATGCATGTGAATGCTGGTTTGTTGGTGCCTCTTTGAGTGAGCAGGTGCAGGAGGAGGTAAAATTACACCTAAAACATTGCCTTCTCATAATGCAGCAGGAATACTTTTCTGTTTTGTCATTTGTTGCTGTTCCAAATAACATCTAGGATCATGGTGTATGTTGTTGTTGCTTATTGATTTGAAGAGTCATACCTAACTTAATATGTTTATATACCGTTACAAATGTACCACTACTAGGATCGAGAACAAAACACTTTCCAGCCTTGGCTTCAGGCTCTTATTCAATTTTTATTCTTAATTTAATACCATTGCTGCTTAAGTACTAATGCCAAAGATACTTTTTTTTTTTTCCCCCCTGGCTTTTGTTTGTCTGGTCAGGTTGTACGCACTTAAATCTTGAATATGAGGGGAAAAAACCTTGTCTCTAAAAGCATAATTCCAAATTACATTCTAAAAGCTAGAATTCAAACAAGTGCTTCAAGGAACAATTTCACATGAAAGTTTCATTCTCTGTAAATGGATAGTTAACATCACTATTTGCTTTTTAATAGAAAAGTAAAAACTGACATCTTAATTCATACGAAAATCATTCAGTGTGTCTTTTAATAACCAAAAACAAAGCTCTGTACCTCATTATTCCACTGTTTATTCATTGTCTCTCTAGTAAGAACTTTAAGTATCCGTTTAAGATCCTTTAGCAAATGTTCTGTGGACTTGAATAATTTTTATCTCTAAAATGAAGTTTTTCTTTGCCCACAGTATAGGGTGTGGTTTTATCCAGTTGTCTTTAGACAGATCAGTGTCAGGTTGGTTATAGTCTTTATATCAGAGCAGAATCAATACTTTTTTCAAAGCTGTCAGGCTGCATCTGTCTCTAGAGAGCGGTAGAAAGACTTAATTTCATGTTGATGAAATACTTTCTTGCTCTTGCTTACTTTAAAGCACCCTTTTGATTTGGTATTAAAAGCAGTTCCCTTGGAGTGTTTTCCTGTCTCACGTACAGTTGTACACCATCCTGAAGATAAGTAGATGCTGCCACAGTAACGAGCACTTTAGGGCAAAATGTGGCTAAATTAAGAAGAGCACGCTTGTGTTTTAGCTAATATTGGTCTTCCATGTGACTCTATCTTAATATTTTGTTGGCTGTTGTTCAGGTGAATGATTCAGAAGCAGCCTTAGCGAAAAAGGCATTATTCACTCGGCACCCTGAGATGGAGAGTTGGCCTAAGGATCATAACTGGTTCTTTGCTAAATTCAACATCACCAATATTTGGGTACTGGACTACTTTGGTGGACTGAAAATTGTGACACCGGAAGAATATTACAATGTCAAGCCTTAGTAAGTACTTAAGTTTGCGTGCTTAACTCACTATATTTGGAAGCTGTAAAACTTTTCCATATTAACAGTGTATTACTAATCTCTGCTTTTTTAATACACTTTTATTTCCTTAAGTAGTCTACTGGAGGCAGTATCTCGAATCATAAGATATGTTTGAATAGGAGAACTACCTACTTCAAGATAACAAGTATAGTATCTATAATTAACTCTCTATGGATAACTCCACTTCTGCTTAAAAGTGTTTTCTTGGGAGGAAGGACTCCTGCAGAGTAAGTGCAGTTGCTATCCTTTATTTGGGTTATTGCAAGGCAGACTATGTTTTGGTCTAGTAGCTAAACATATATTGTTAAGCATTTATGAAGCTTTAACAGTGGGATTGTAGCAATACTACATCGCTTTCGAATCTTTTGTCATGATACTGAAGTATATTATTAATAATAATCTATATAGTATATATATTCTGTATCTGTTGTCAGATACGTTTTAGCACCATCAGCAAGCACCCATACCATTTCACTCTTACTCTTACTCCTTGTAGGCAGAGGAAGATCCTTAGTGATGCTGATAGTACAAATGGATTACTTTGGATGACTGTTCCAAGAAAGATTTCCTACGTGTTGTAGAGCCGAATTAATAATGCAGAAAAATCTTACAAATTACATTGTTAATAAGCTTGTGTAATCCTTCTGAGGCACATGTAAATTCACACTATCTAGCACAGCTTGAATCATGCCATACTCAAAATCCTTTGTGCGTAAGCCGTAACTAAATCTTCCTCAGTGGACACGAATCTGGAAAGTTATTTCCCTTAGTTCTCCACATTTGGAAATGCCATGTTTACTAGAAAGTAAAGGATTAGACTGGTTCTAAGCTTTCAGTGCCTTAGTTAAATCACTTCTGTTTGTAGGCACTCTCAAATTTATTTTATTTTTAATACCACTTCATTTGTCAGTGGTATTAAAAATACCACTTTATCTGACACGGTACTACAGAATGGCTCAGATGACTGCAGACTGTAAAGCCTTACTTATATTGCAGTGACAGATAATATATTGAGTTCTAAATTTATCTTTCGTAGATCATAGAATCACCAAGGTTGGAAAAGACCTCTAGGGTCATCCAGTCCAACTGTCCACCTATCAACAATATTTCCCACTAAACCACGTCCCTCAGTGCAACATCTAAATGTTTCTTGAACACGGCACCTTTCCTTCAACAGCTATACACTCAATTTGAGCTGTTTTTTCTGTTTTGCTACCGTGATTGTGTTTATGAAAATTGTATTTGTTCTTCAGGCTCTTGGTAAGTTCTCAGTAAGTCTTTGTCTAGTAGCAGTTATATGTCCTGATTCTTGTAAAGAAGTACTAGTAGGAATGAAAGTACCCAACTGTAGTGTATGAAGAGAAGTGGCTTGCAAATCCAGTGAGAATGATATAAAAAGTTGTTTACTGACTTGAATTTTGAAATCTTTGGCTTTGCATTCTGATCAAATGACAATGTAACAGCTTTTACCACAATTCACAATTTGGCAGATTTTTTTTGTTATGTTTTGGAAGCCTTACACAGCAATTTTAAGTCTGTAATTCGAGAGTGAGAAGGAAGCTGATACAGTATGCAACCGATGTCTCATCAACGGTAGAGAATGAAAAGTAATGAAAAGTGTTGTAAGTTTTTTTTTTTTATAAAATAAGCCCTATGCAACCATGGAAAAAAAAAATTCAGCACCTTTTTATATCCTGTCACATGTGATTATGAACAATTAATTTGATTTTACCCCAAGCAAATATTGCCTGCTTGACGTAGTAAAGAATGTGAACATTTAGAATCCTTAGAGGCAGATCCGTATATTAGAATAGTGAAATTGATTACTTTCAATCATCTATACATAGTAATTGCATCATTATACTACTGCTCATCTTGTATGGGAAAGATTTACAAAAGCATTTTGAAATAAGTTATTTTCTTCTCTGTGAAGGGGGGGGAAGGGTGCTTTTTTACTGTATTAAACACATTGTGTGCTACTACTTGGGATAAAAAAAAAACTTAAGATATAGAAACAGTTTATGATGAGTAAATAACATTAAAATTAAATATGATAGTGGAAATATTTTTATATAAGGCATAACAATTGTGAAAATTCAAATGATTTTATGGTATGGACTGATTCTTTCAATGGGGACACCTGAATGTGTTACCTGTCTCTCCATAACTTCTGTTGCGTGAGACTGATTATGCTGGACTTTGATAAAAATAAAAATATTTTTATGAAATATGTTGTTGGTTTTATTTATTGCACATTTGAAAGTATTTATCTCTCTCACGCTTTCACATAAGTATACTTACTTCAGGGTTCTTGTTTTATTGTCACTCAAGAGTCATTTATGCTTGCTAAAGTATGCATTGTGAAACCATTCTATTTCCTTTTTTGGTTGAAATAACCATGTTTGAGTTTCAGTTTCTTAATTCCTTTTTTGCAACTAATATTGTTTTATAATTTATTTCACAGTAACACTGCAGCTTGTGAACATGAGGAAAAAGTCTTACTTGACTATTTCTTTGGCTAAGGCTTCTACTTTTATAAATGACTGCATCAGTTACTTTTTCTACCAATACTTTCTTACTCAAATGTCCTGTCTTATGCAGATATTAATAAGTCTCCTTAATATATACACAAATATGTGTTTGTACAAGGTATGGTATGTACTTAGTGTAATTCTAAACCTAAGGTAGTGTTTTCAAATGAGGCTTTTCACTGTTATTTTAATTGTTAATAAAATGAAAATGTCTAATGTAAAACTTCAGTCACACTGTTAGATGAATCACTTCTGTACTGAAGCCTTGATTAAATGGATTAAAGCATTTTTTTTTCCCCCTGTATTGGTTACATTTCCAGACTCGATACTCCCACTTGTATAAGCTCCCCACTATTTTCTGATTTGGATTAGAGGGTTTTTTTGTTAACAACTCGTCTGAAATAGTTTTGTAATGCTACTGCATTTTATTGGAACAATTTTAGATCATCTGAACTTCCTTACATTTGAAACTTAAGAGGATCCCAGCCCGGTGGTACTTTTGGAAAGTGACATACAACAGAATGGTTAAGCTAGATGTTTGGAGTTGGAATTGAAGATTAATTGGAAAAATACTGTCTGACATTGTTATATTGATGTAGCTCATCAAACACATAGCTAAAGATACTTCTGTATGTAGAAGTGGAATGTAAAGCAGACTAGAGTAGAAGTCATACTAAACATCTGTCTATTTTTCTCCCTTAGTAACAGGCAGGTAAATGTTAACAAACACAAGATGTTACTTTAAGAAAGTCATCAACTTCTTGTCCTATTTTTTGTCTCCTTTTTCTTCTCCATGTGCTAACCTTTGTATAGTCTCATTAAGGAATTGACTTTTGAGCGTATTTCGTTTTTTTCCTAATATCCAAGAATAACATTGTGGCTTAGAGTAGATGAGGCTGAGTGTAAGAAATTATTACAGCTGTAAGTCAGTTGACTTCTGATTGTATGTCCTCAACCAGGGCATGCTTAAAGTTTCTGAGCATATTCTAAATAATAATGAAGTCATTCTGCATATTCAGGAAGTGTCTCTATTCATTGATAATCTATGGCACAGGATAACCTTGGGCAACTCACTAAATCATGGGATGTTTGTTAGCCAGGAATCTAATTAGGATAATCTCAGCATGCACTCTAATGATGTAGTAATGTGTTTCCTTTGTCTACTGATCTTGTGTATTGATGTTGTGATTGTTGTGAGGTTCTGTATCATTATAAAGCAGTTTAATCCCTTATTTAGTTCTATCTGGAATTAATTTTTAGCTATTTTATATCTGTGATTGTCACAGTAAAATAAGATTAAGGGTATTAGATTAATACAAAAAGTATTAATTATAACTTAATGTTATGATCATTTTAATTTAGAGAGATTCAAAATTGAGTCAACTGTTGTATTATTGTTGAACACAAGAGGGTGCCATAGACTTACAATCATATTGACTGCTAAATGTTTTGTACTTGAAGTTAGTTACTGAATTCTTCATAACTCAGAATTCCTGGAAAAGGGTATAATGGGGTCACGATACTAACAAACTGTTTTTCTACGCTGCTTTGCATTATGAATGCTTTCTTCCATAAACACAATGGACTACTAGCTGCTAGAAAACAGAGCCTTTCATCTTCTTTGTTTTGTAATCATTTTGTGCTGTGGAGTGCCCAAAGATAATATCCATGGAAGTAATTTAAAGGTTTTTAAATTTAAAAGCTCTAGTAAAGGAAATCGAGGTGAGTATAGAACACCTTGGAACATCCACCAGTTGGATCCAGACTTGAAGCCAGAATACTGAGATCTCAATAGAATCACAGAATGTTCTGCACTGGAAGGGACTCATAGATATCATAGAATCCAACTCCCGGCCCCACACATGACCACCCCAAATCCAAACCCTATGCTGAGAGCGGTGTTCGAGTACTCCCTGAGCTCTGGTACTTGGGGCCATGCCCACTGCCCTGGGCAGTCTGTTCCATGCCACTGCCCTCCCCTGCAGAACCTGTCCCTAACCCACAGCTACCCCTCCCCTGACGCAGCTCCATGCCTTTCCTTGGGGCTCTGTCGCTGTCACCAGAGAGCAGAGCTCAGCGCTGCCCCTCTGCTCCCCTTGTGAGGGTCTGCAGGCCGCCATGAGGCCTCCCCTCAGCCTCCTCTGCTCTGGGCTGAACCAACTACAGAACCTCAGCTGCTCCTCATACACCTTGCCCTCTAGACCCTAATAAAGGCAACACAACCCAGTTCACGTTTTTCTCAAGAAAAGACAGTCACAACTCAACTGTTTCTGTCGGGAATAGGCAGCTCCTGAAACTACAGCTAACCATGGGTTACCTAGATGGAGGCAGTGTCGGGATGTGTTCCATGTTGTGAGGAAAGGAGACGCAGAGTATACTAAAAAGACATACTTCTCAAAAGTTGGAACATCAGCTGTGCTAGTGCCAGAGCAGTCTGGAGCCTTCTTGTTTGATACCAGGCATACAGTTAGTTTCTGAAGTGTTAAAATACATTATTATTTAGTGGATATTCCCTCTTTCTATTCAAAGGATCTGATAGCTGTGGTGAGGGTTCTGAATTGTGTTGTGATTTTTTTTTCTTTTTCTCCTGAATCTTCATATCGTAGACAGAAAAACCCTAACAATTCTCCATCTACTCAGAAGCAAATTTCTGACTCCAGCAGCTCTTAGGCTTACTTTCCCATACAATTTTTCTGGTTTAAACAAAAAATATGTCACACTTGTGGTGTTAGATCCAACACCATTTGAAAGCATTGTTGAGAGGATTCTCTCCTGCAACTTCAGTAATGCTCACAGTGTACCATACAGATCTACAACTACTTCCCATTGGTTTCGCTACTGATCCAGGCTGTAACCTTTCCCATTTTGCACCTGTGTGATTGCTGCAAAAACAGGATAACTTGACAAAGCTGTGTAGAGGCTTTGTGTGTAGGTGTATGTTATGGTACGGAAGATAACAGACTTTCAAGAGATACTAGGTAGTATGTAATTGCATATGTAAGTGTGTGTATTTATGTGGGAGAGAAAAAAAGGAAGATACTTTGTATTTCTAGAATGTTTTATGTCAATTCAATCTGTTAAAATCATCCGTTATTAACAAGTTACTGTTTCTAAACTGAAATCAAGCAATTGTTTAGGGATAAGAAATAGAGAAATAATTGCACAAAACGTACAGTATGACTGTAAGAACCTTGCATAGCTCTTTCACAGTGGCACTTAGCAAAAGTTGCCTAACAAGCGTGAATTGGATTTTTGATTTGCTTTAAATGCTTAAATGTTTTTCAGTTCATTTAAATAAGTTTTCCCCCAGATGAGCCTTTGAAAAGTCCTGAATAGATATGTACTACGGTTGAAAAGGGGAACAAAACACAGGAAATAAAGATACTTATCTCTGGTACCGATATCTAGCTTCATAGTACCCTTACATTCATGAAAGACATACTCTTACTGATCAATTACAGTCTTCACAGGCATCTAAGAAAATACTGAGGCTGCTCTATGATTTATTTTTTGAAATATACACTGTAATGTTATTAGGGAAATTAAGCTGAAATTTACAGATGAAAATATTAGTGATGTGAGAAAGTAGCTTGAACTAGCTCAAAGGAGAAGAGGCACTGGGCTTCCTTCTGAAGATAAGACATATAAGCAGTGGTCTCGCGTGTGCATTAAAACAAATAGAAGTCCAGAGCAGATCATAAGGACTCCACTAAGAATGAAAGAATTGGGCATAGTATATTCAGTAGTCTCAATGAGTATTCAGAAAGGGTGTATTTCAGTTTTTACTAACATCTCCTTTATACGTTTCCAAAACTGATGTTGCACTGAAAATTTTAAGACCATAGCAGGAACAGGGCTCTTCTAGATACAAGAAACAAAATAGTGAATAGGAATTCGTTCTTACACTGTATCAAGGCCTCTTTATCATCTCCCATAGGAAACATACATTCATGACTATGTTTGTCTTTATGATGCTGCACAGATGTCTGTTTTCTTTTTATTTTTTCTCTTTAGATGTGGCAGGGTTTCTATTTGCACAATGCAGCTGCAAGGAGCAGTGACAGTCAAACATTTTTTTTTCCTTGGAAAAGCAGTATTTTCACACACAGAGGGGAGCAGATGTAGTGAGACCAACTTCTCTTGTCTCCCTGTTGGGATCTGCAAAGCAAGACCCGTAGCTAGGCACTGTCTTCTTTCCAGCTCTCTGTGTGCAGTGCTGGCAAAAGTGCAGGGCAGGGACTAATCCCCTCGGAATGCAGCAATTATCACTAAATAAGTATTAATTGCTGCATGCCAAGGGGATTAGCACAGTTGAGCCCAATTATAGCAAAGCGAAGCTTCACTGTAAGGCGCTATGGTGCATTGAAATGCGGTGAGGCAATATAGGACTGTCACTCCTCGACAATTTGTCAATAGAAATTGTGGGCTTACATACTGTAAACAGCAATTTCATCTTCTTTTCAGTGTATTAGTCTAGTGCATGAATGGTACGCCTCGCTGGGGGCTACAGCGTTCTCACCAGAGAAAATTGTTGCTTATTTAACACCCATTATCTTTGTGTGAACATCTCCAAAACCGATTTTGATACTTGTAGAGTTAGTTCTGGTACTATAACTGATTCCCTGCTGAATCAGGGGCAAGACTCTGCAATCTGGATTCTCCCGTCTCCTCCATCAGGTCGGCCAGCTCCGCCATCAGGTGATGTAGGTATTAATTTTGCCTGCAAGTACTAACTGTATCAAATTGGCTTAGGAGAACTTTTGATAACTGACCTGTTCTCAGTCCCAGCAGTCTGCGGTGATGATTACAGGCAAGATCTCTGTGGTGGCAATACATGAGCCAGAGGGCAGTGTGTAGTTATTTTTTAATCCTCAGCTTGACTGCGGTGTGTTTGTTTTCTAGTTTTCATTTATTTCCTGTTAAAACTGCAAACCCTGCTGCTTTTTTTTTTTTAATAGCTCAGTCAAAGCATAACCAGTAGGTATGAAAAAGGAATGCTTCTGGGATGAATCAGCCCCTTGCATTAGAGCTGTTCCAGGATTTCTTGTGTCCAGAGAAAGAAGGGCATATTGATGCACAGAACCAACTGAATGCGTGCCTTATCTATTTTATGAAAGATGTTATACCTCGTTATATAACGAGCTGCACCTTAACCTGTGTTAAACACAATGGAGTTGTACTTGGGGATCACCTTAATTCCCTGCCCTATTCTGTTTCAGGAACCATGGATAAAATCTTGTGGTCTTCCCAGCACAGGTAACTCTCGAAATACTCTTTCCTCCACCCATATGTCTAGATAGAGTTGAGTTAGTTGAGAGCTTTTCCTAACCCATCAGGGAGGTTTTCATGTCTCTCACGTGGCTTTGTCTGAACTGAGAATAACTGCTGTTTCAGCTGATGTTGGCTTTAGTCTCTAGTCCAGTGTCATCAAGATTATTCGGAACTGACTGAAATGAGTAAACTGAAACACTGTGTCGTTTAAACTGTTGGTTAAAAACACATGTATGAGTTTGTCTAATGCACAACATAGGTAGGAGCTGCCAAAATTTAAACTGTACTATGTAGTTCCTAGAAAGGCAAAGACTAAATAAGCTGAAAATATGGTGGCAGAAAAAGAAAATTGTTTCTCATAGTGCAGTTGCAAGATATGTGAAGACAGAGTCAATTCTTCCTAGAGAGCGAACCACTTCGCCTTTTTCTGCACTCCTCAACTGCATGTGATTTGTATCTCCAAGGTTATATTTGTTTTGAGAATAACTCATAATACAAGCGTGATTACTTTTTTGTATACCTTAATTGTATTTCGATTATGTATTTCAATTATTATATTTCAATTATGATGATAAGCTTGCCTCTGTGTAGGAGATGAGGGATTGGAGGAGAGAATTTCTAGGAGCACTATCATGCAAAGCCTTTTTTTCCCTCTACCCACAGTTTTAAATGAAGTCCATTTCTCTGACCTTTCCCTAACTATACATCAAAACACACTGACCCAACTGCTGTTCTCCCAGTGTGCCTACTGTTGCCATTAATCTCCCTTTCTTATACAGCTCTTCATTCCTTTTCCTTACCTTTGGCCTCAACTCTTTATTCAAAGTGATAATTTGCTGGCTCTCTGCCTGAGGGAGAAGCTGTGATCAATAACAGGAGGAGACAGGGGTCAGCAGAATAGTGATGAGCAGTGCCATTTGCTCCTCTGAAGGCGCTGGTACCCAAAAATATCAATAACTGGTATGATATTATTTTAGCTTTTGAATAAGGTGCCAGTGAGATTTAGGTAGCCTGAAGTGGAAGCCGGGCTCATCTCCCTAATCCTTTATTTCAGTCTTCCTTTATGTAGGAAAGTGGACAGAGAGGACTTTATCTAGCTTGCACTGGAATACGGATCATGTACCCCATGTACCTGAGTGCAGCCAGTTCTGGATCTGACACAGCTCTTCCAGCTCCAGCGTGTGAGGTGGCTCTCGTGATCTGTGCTTTGCCCGCTGCCTGCAATGAGCAAGTGCATCTCCAGCTTCCTCTTTTAGCTTCTGGGGTTGAAAAGCTACACAGGAAACCCTCACTGTGGCTAAGAGAGGGCAGACACTCAGCAGTACTGTCTACGTACTGCAGAATGGCATGCAGCACTAGTAATATTAGTGTCCAATTATTTTGGCATTGAATTGTACTGTATATAATAGTTATTAAATAAAAGAATTATGCTGTGTTATCAATATATTAGCTTTCATTATTCCAGACTGCAAGGTGATGTATTTCTTGGTCTCCATCTTCCAAGAATTTCAATTTACTTTGCTTTTGAAAGACTATAAATCCTTACTTCTTATATGCATAATAATTCTCACCTTGCCAGTCATCTTCAGAATACTGGGAAATAGAGATGACCAGTGCTGTTCCCATACTTGCTGGGGATGCACATTCCCTTTTCTCATTTCTAAAAATCAGAAATGAAAAAAAAAACAAACACTGTTCTTTAAGATACTTGTGCTCCTTCCCACCCTAAGCTCTTACCCTGAAATGTATTAATAGCATTCAGCAGTCTTTGAGCCAGTTGTATTTGATGGGGGAAAGGTTGAGTTTTCAGTTTTAAGGTGCACCTAAGTCATGTTTTCAGGCTTCTCTTATTCACAGTTGTCTAAAATCTACTCTTTATTTCTGGTAATAAAAGTGAAATATTTTATTTGCATTTGAAAAACTTAATGTGAATTGTTTTTACAAAGTGAGTGCTGGCATCACTCTGAACAGTTGTTTTTTTTAATTATTTTCTTATAAATTCCTTTGCTGAAGAAATTACTTCTCTCATATATTCCCGTCTCAAGAAGAGTTTTCAAAAACTCCAGATTTCACCTTTCTTAATTTCATTATGCTTAGGGTTGTTCCTTTCCACTATTGCTTGTAATTAGTCTTTTTTTTTTCTTAGCTTCTTACTCTTTAGAATAATAACTACATGTTAAGGAGGAAGTATCCCTAACCACACCTTGGTTCTTTTCATCCAAAACCTCTAAGTTCTAAAATTCAAATAAGAACCTCTAAATTCCTGTTTGTCTTTTAGTGCCTTGTTTTTCTTGTCTTCTGTAATTTCTTCATCTGTTAAAGCTTAACTCAGCTTTGTAATGCTAATTTCAGCAGTACATTGAGGTCCTCAAGTAAAAGCATAATGAAATGATATAATATTGGTAAATCATTTTTTTGTGTCTTGTCAGCTTGTAGTACAATGCATTCTCCAGAGTAATATTTGATGGGTTACTATTTAAGTGTGCTTTTTCTGTTACCTGTGTAGTTTCCACTCCTGCCTATTGAGCGTTGCTTTAATACTGTTAGATGTGATCACAAGCTTGGCTTTGTAAGGAAACAAGTGTTGTGATTCTCCTGACTCAGTCTGCCTCTCACCACCACCACCACCACCTCCCCCCAACAACTTGTGACCTGGGGGGTCAACATCAATCCAGCGAAACAAAGGAGACTCAAACATAACCTGCTCCTACTTGTAGTTTTGTGCAGGCACCCACAGAGATCTTATTAGTGCCCTAAGAGCAGCAGTAAAAACGGGGGCATTTTCACTTTCACATGGAGCTGCTGGGTTAGTCAGTCAGCACGTGCACATGTGCTTCAAATCAGCCACATAACCCACAGCTGTGTGCCTGGCCACCTGGCCCCACAGGGGGACTGAGGGTGTGAAATGGCCTAGAGAGCAGAAGAGGTTTAGGAAAATGTGGAGGGTGCCACAGCAATTGCATTGGATGGAGAATGTGGACTTGCAGGAAATGAAGATTTGCAAGCACTGCAGCTGTGCAGAGCTGCTCTGTTTTGTGTTGTTCTGAGTGCTGTATTAATGCCTATAGCATGGAGCTGAAAAATTCTGTAAATTCCCAGGATGCATCCAGATGATTGCTTCTAACAGTGCGCTATCCATGCTGATCCATTGCAGTACCTCACTAGAGAACAGCTTTGAGCAGCAGAAGGCTGAATCCCACGCCCTGCTTAGTCTGTAGGTGTGGTGCCCAGCTTCCTGTGTCAGGCCTCGCGGGGAGGAGATGCATGCTGTGCTCTCCCACAGAGCTGGCCCAATGCTCCACTATGCAGGCCACTCTGCCTCTAAGGACAAAATGGCTCCGGAGCACTGCACACGCAGAGAGTTTCTCACAATACAAAGATGTGGTATGTTCACATCAAAAGGCACCTCCGGTTCAGAGTTACATACAGCTGAATGAGGCAGGTAGTGCCAGCTGTGCAAATGTTTTATGTCTTGTGGACACTGCAAAGACAGATGGAGTCCAGCTCTCTGCAAAGCAGGCCATCATATAGCCCTGAGAGTGCAACAACTTTCAGCTGCTAATGTGAAGTCTGTATTTTAACCAGAGCTTTAAAATGATCTTGGTGCCTTTACAAGTGCAGTCAAGCATCAAGAGTGGCTGCCACTTACAACTTTAGATCTCTGTTGATGACATACTATACACTGGACATAGTTGTGTCGCTTTTGAAGTTGGATGGAATTTGATACTACGCACACTTTCTAGGCCCCTCTTAGAGCTACTGAATTGCTGAATGGTCCTAGCAACCATCAAAGTTTTAAAGTCTTGTGAAAAAGAAGAATACAAAAGGAAACCCCAACCTCAAGCATCAATACCAAGAATGTAAAACCCAGACCTCAGAAGCTGAGGGGGAGAGGAAGATGCATGCATTTTGGGGCGGCTGCCAGCAGGTGGACTCTGAAAGCCCTTATAGAAGCAGTGCTTCCTGCGGAGGCAGCCAGAAGATACCAGCCTGTGGAGGTGCCTTCCTCCCCACCACCCCTCACTGCACACCCCAGCACGACCCACCAGAGCAAGATGAAATGGAAGAGGATTGCTGTCTTTGTCACCTTGCAGGCGTGGCTCCCACTTACAGGTAAGGCAGGCTTTTATTTTATGAGGCACTGTTTTAAAACTTTTTTGAGGTGAGGGAAGAGCACAATGCTGCGTGGTAAATTCCCCAGCCCTCTGGTTGCAGGAAGGTGTGTTGAACCTCAAATGTGTTCAGCCCTCTAGTTGCAGCTAGCAATGGGCTGGGGCAGCAGGACTGGTCAAGTCTGACACCCCTTGTGTGTCTTCTGGTGGGTGGGGAGGATGGCTGTTTCTTTGTGCCATTGCCAAGTAACTATTCGTCCTTAAGCAAAATCTCAGCCCTCACCTGGGCAGCATTCCCTGGGATTTAAAAGGAGATATTTGATACTAAAATGAAAATGTAGTTACTTTCAGTAATCAGCACAAGAGAGAGTATCTCAGTCTATTCGGATTAAGTTAGAGCCGTGTTACTCGCAACAGGACGTTGGTGGTTGGAGGTAGTGCGTGGCAGAGCCAACAGGCTGGGTATAGAGGAACATATGTCAAGATAAAAGGGATAGAACCCTTCCCTTTGTGTCTTTACCCCCATGATTCTCTCTGCTGGATGCAGTGTAAAGTGAAAATGCTTTTATATATTCATTTGTGGTGAAAAATGGGTTGGCCCTGCTTGGGCAGAAAGTGAGGCTGTTTTGGCGTGCCCAAATCTTCAAAAGTCACATTAACTTTAGGAGTGAGGAATGTACTTCTTTGTAGCTTAGGAGCTCAAAAGAGCAAGAAAACTGAATGTAGATCCAGGGAAGGCCTGGGCATAGGCCTGTGTTTGGGGAAGTCAGCGACAGCAAGATATGGGTAGGCCACATTTGAGCATGCATTAAAATGTCCTGGGAAAGTATGCACTAAATGGACTTAACAAATACATAATCACTACACACAAAGCTCTTGCTGTGGAGACTGCAATGGAATTTTAAGTAAAATGTTTTCTGGAGATCAGAGAAGCATCTCGCAGCCATATGTGGCACCAGTTCTAGTAGTTCGTGGAGATCATTTCAGGAGGGTTTTAAGTAGAATAACATTCTCTGTGGTAAGTATGCCTTCTGTTTGTCTACATTTAACAAGCTACGTCCCTTTCTGATACTTAAGTTCCTTTTATACATTGTTTTGTATGCATAGATACGGGTGTGAGATGTAAACAAACAATAGAAACTCCTTTTCCTTGGTCTTTGAGAAGCACTTTTGAAATGTATACAACCTTAAGATGTCTCAGGAAAAGATTATTTTATTTTATAGGACTGTAAATTTATGGGGATTACTTCAGACACATTTTAAGCTGAAAATACCCTTTTGCATTTTTTTTCTTTTATTCTGTCCAAAATATTGGAACTCTGGTTTCCTATCTGTAATTTTTTTGGTGAGAAAACTTACTGAAAAATATGCAATACTTTGCAGATAGCTAAAGTCAGCCCTAGAAGTGTCTATTGTGGAAAGCTTTTGAAGTATTCACACTTACAAAGAATACATGAGATTGAATTTTGAACAAGCTACAGCTGCCATTGTTTTGAGGCAGTTGCATATGAATTTGAGGGGAAGTATTTTTCACTATGCCACTACACTAGGTAACCGCAGTAGTTTGAAGAGTTGTACGATTTAAAAGAAAAGTAACACTAAATTTGTGGAATTGTTGCAAAATATTGATGCAAAATACAGAGTGGCAAACATGTAGGATCATTGTGATCTTAGCTCAAGGATGAGACTGAACAGATCAGGTTTTTCAGCTCAAACAGAACAAATGCAAAGATCTGCTGCTGCCTGGGGTGTTTTTCGAGCCTTTTTAATGTGAGGTAAAATTCCAGAAAGTTTTGATGAACAAGCTGAGAGTGGACGGAGGTTCGGTAAACTGCATCCCACTTTACAGTGAATTCATTTCCACTTCACTGTAATGCAGTGAAGTGCACAAACTGTAAGTTTGTGCTTGCTCTCCAAGCAGTCAAACTAAAAGCGCTACCAAGACTGGGACTAGTAGACTTGTGACAACTTTGCTTTGATCTTTTGAATACTGAAGTAAATAGGCACGAGAAACGTTTTGTTTTCAAATAAATAACTCTAGAGGTGGAACACAAATTCTGAATCTCATTTGTTGAGTTACTAACATTAGACCACGAATTTCAGAATCCTTGACCTTTGAGCAAGTACAGACAAGTTTTATTGCATACATGTTTATTTTTCTGTGTGGTCCCCATCAAAGGTACAAAAGTGTAGCTCTGGGAGTCTAGCTGAGATCTTTCTATAACCTCTCTACTCAAAAGTATCTAGATATAAATTTTAGCAGATAATTTTATTAATCATCTTGTTCTTTGATACATAAGAAGAATATTAAAAGACCTACACAAATATCACAATCAGAATGGTAAAAATCTTTGTATGGTTTATAGATCTTTTAGTTGGAAGTATGACATGCTTTAATGGCAGTAGGTCAGTACTGTGGGTAATGCTGTAGAAGTGCTCATTTTAAAAATGGCTGATGTGATGGCATTTTGATTTATAAATACACAACACCCCTGTATGTATACAAGTATATGTACATATACACGTGCAAGAATTCTTCTTGACTTACCCTGTTTGTCACAAAATAGCTGTAGTCAGAATTATGTGTTAAACAGAATTGAACAGTGCACTTTTTTTCGCTAGCTCTGCGGAAACTAAAACATGTCAGCCATTGACAGAGATTACTTGCACAGCTTATTTTCACAATATTTTTCTGCATAACTGTGGCCTCTGCCCATTGGGCGCCATGCTAGCAGGAGCTTTTTCTAATCGGTTAATGGACAGGATGATGAAACAGACAGATTGTGGGTCTTAGGGTTCATTTGTGCCTTCCTTTTTGTAGGATGACTTAGCAGATCTGCAAACTACAAGACTTGTAAACTTCAAGTTGCTTACTAGACCATCGGAAAACCCAAACGAATAAAACCAAAAAATTCTGGCTACTATCTACATGTCCCTGCGCCTAGGCTGTTAAGGTCTCCTAGCTGAATTCTTGTTAGACCCTGAAGGGGTGGAAAAGAAATTAGAAAGGCTTAACTTTAATTGTTTTATTTCCCATTTCTCTTTTCTATTCACAGTGACTCATTAATAATTCATGTAAAAAAACCTATGAACTGGCACATTAGCAAATGGAACAAAATGTAGGCAAATGTAGCTTTTCTTTGTAAAGGGCCATTTGTCGAGCTCTTGCAGTGCTGTAGTCAATTCTCCAATGCTTGTGACAGAATAAGAGATTTCCATTTGAACTTTTCCAAGCAAAATTCCTCATGAGTGAAGTAGCAAGTTAATGATAGTGTTCCTTTTGTTGTTTCTCACGTATGCTAGAGAAAGGTTTCTGAAAATGTGTTCCATATATTTATCTCGTCTAAGTATGAATCTGTGGATATCAAATAAGACAATGTGAATTAAAAGCAAAAATTGGGGGGAAACATAGGAGATTTGCTGGCAGTTTTTAGGAGACAAGAACTTGATTTATGAATGAATGTCCGTGTGAGGGACAGTTTTCACAATCATTTTCTGCTACTCATGCGCGCTTGAATTGTGACTAGAGCAATGCTTAAACTCATTTAAATAAATCATTTGTTTTCCCATCTCTAAGCTGTAACCAAACTCCCTTTACAAAAGAAAGAAAAAAGAACTACTTGAAGAATTGCAGATGGATGCCAAATCCCTCTCCCCCTTCTATTTATTGTATATTTGAATGACTGTATGTAGGATTATACAGTGCATTGGCTGTCCTGTCAATAAAATAGACTATCTTTTTACGGTGGCGTGAATGAAGATACAACTTCTTAAAGATACTTATAAAATATTTATTCTGCTGAAAGTATTTGTTTTGTATGTATGCGTAGCTGTATGTTTATTGTTCGTTTTCAGTGTTCTGCTGATGTGAATTCAGTTAACATTTAAAATAAAGTTTTGCTGCTGCTTTTTTTTTAACGTTAAGGAAACAATTTAGGCTGTTCCAGACGCTTTACGAAGCTGAGATTTTACTTTTTTCTGATTTGCACTGATGTATAATGTAATTAAGTTCTGTTTCTTCAAAAAATATGGAGTATTTTTAGCTTTTAAAATATGATAGTCCAAATCAGGTTTCTTCAGGAAAGCAATGGAAGTATTTAACTCCACATTATCCTGTACAGCTGATTAGTAGCTTCATATGTAACTTAGATAAAATACATGTGCAAATGAGCTCAGTTTGTCGTACTTCAGTCTATCTGTTCAAGTGCACAAATCTTAGGAGACAGTGGAAATGCATGTATGTAGCCACATGCAGAGGATACGTCCATCTTTTTAAAGGTTAAGCGTACAGATATATGGTTCTTTCACTCTTGACAATTTGGGTATTAAAAACAGGAGTGAAAATGTCTAGCTCCTAAGCATCAAAGTCGCAAGCACTGGTGTCTATGCAAGTGCTGTTTAAGGGTTAGAAGTCATTTTAATATTTGAACCATACAGACTGGAAATATTTGAATCCCTACAAGTTTCCTAGGAATAAAACATCAACCTTCAGAAGCTCTATATGTATTTTGTTCCCAGTACTTTATTATATATATTTTTCAAGTCTTTCAATCTCACTTTATTTCTTATTGGAAATGGTGATAATTGGGCAGGACAGACAACAGTATACAGAATGAAGGAGAGAAGAACTGAGAAAGATGGGAGTTTTCCAGCTCCTCGTGCGTTTTGTATACGAGAGTATGTTAAACATAGCACTTCTAGTAAACAGGTTGCTGAGCCCAATGAAACGCTTGGACTGTTTGCCCTATTTCTTTCAAAGAATGTAATCATAGTGAAAACTTCATCTCTATATCCTGACTGATGCTCATCTACATCCTGATTCTTCTGGAGTAGAAAAACAACTTTTTAAAATTTATTATATTTCTGACTGAAAGAAAAGCCATAGAGTTAACACTTAGCTCTTCAAAAGCTCAGATAATACGGAGGTGATACTAAATCACAGTTAGGTGGAAGTTGGTGGGGAAAAAGAGTTGGAAAATTGTCAACAAATCATAGCACACAGTAAGTCTGGGTTGTGGCTCTGTCATCAACACTTGTGGTTTTATAAGAAATTTTAACCTATTTGATTTACTTACAATTCAAGCAATTGTCTTAGGTGAAAATACTAATTTTCACTACTAAGATGCTTTGCTGTTTTTTCTGCTAGTTTTAATTCGCATTTTCAAACTTGCATGACACCAGAAAGAGAAAAAGAGCTAAGCAGCTCTATAGCTGGTAACTTTTCTTTTTGCGTTTTGGCATTGCTTGCGGTTGACAAGAACTGAAAATAGCTTCCTGGTCAAAAAAAAGCATGTAGAACATGTAGAACCAAAGAGCACTTAAAAAGAAGCTTTCCTAGGTGCCCTGAAATTTGAATCTCAAGAAAATGAACCTATTTTATTACATATGTTAAAAAAAAGAAATAGCGAGTAATGGACTGAAACACTTTTCTAATGGAGTAAGATGCGATATCCAGGAAATTAATAACACAGTGCTAATTTTTGTCGTATGTTATTTAGTTTTAAGTAAACTGTTGAATAAAGGAAAGAACTACATGATGAGAAAAATGTTTTGCTGGTTGTTTATCCAGGTTTTATATCCAATTTATTCCAGCTCGGAGCGTGAGTGTTTTGCATTCATTTCACTTAAAATGTTGCTGTCATCTATATGACAGCCAAACCTTAAATAAACATTGTCAAATATTTATAGGAATGCTTCCCAAATACTGAATGCATAAGTTTGCATTATAAATTCATTCAAATTCCTCATGGTGTACATCTTGTCACAAAGTAAACTGAGGCTTAGAGCTGGGGAAACAGAAAAATGTCCAGTAGGTAATTAGCTGGATGAGAGCATGCCTTCGTACTTACACCGATCCTGTAAGTGAATCAAGATATTTTTTTTTTGCGGACATTGATGTATGGGGGCAGAGCCCAAACTGGTAAGATTCTTCAGTTAGAAGAATTTATTTAGAATTATTTAATATGGAAAATTGGCTGAAACTGTAAATTAACATACGATAATTCGTTACTTTATCAGGTCAGTTTGAAGCAAGAGATTTGTAAAATGTGACAATACTACTTTTAAATATTCTCGGCGCACATCAGTTTAGTGAAAGAGATCAACCTCCCACAGTTAGGTACTGCGCATTCCTGGCCATCAAATGTTTGTTTTGTCATTCAGAAATAGCTGAATGGTTTGGGTGATGATTTTTAAAAGTGTAATTAAACTGAGCACTGGGCTGAGACTTCACAGCTCGCAGTCCGTACAAAGCCTTTACAATGGAAATTCTTGAATCGCACCTAATTATACATTAGGTCCTTATAATATTATTTAATTTTTTCAGTCGTATATTAGCAAGCTTCAGTCAGAAAACACAACATCCAGTCTTTGGTGGGAAAACTCTTTTCTGTCTCTACTTCGTATTTGTTATTGCAATTTACATTGTTTCTCGTCTAGCCCTGCAGTACTGACTGCAATAAAGAAGTCTTAGCAGAACTCTCTGGAGTGATTGCTCCTTTCTTCTGAGTTTCTCTCTCCGTTATGAGAACTCACACAGTATCATTGTTTTGCACTCTTACGTAAGTAAGGCAATTTTGGCAGCACTTTGTGCAAGCGTGAGGGTGCATTTATGAGGAAAAGTGGAATGAAGTCCTGTGAGTTTCACTAGAAACCGTATTCTGAAGGAAGGAAGACAATACACAGAGAGAGAGAGTAATATCTAATTAATATTTAATAATTGATACCTTTAAAAAAAAAAGTCTGTCTTCACTAAAGGGAGTTGGTTTCTGAGAGGGAAGCAAGCAATTCTGTGAATTACTCTGAGTATAGTTCCTCTGTTCATGAAAGGTCTTCTAACAGATTGGCTTCTTATAATTTTTTTTAAAGGATGTTATTTCAGTTCTCCAGATTTCTTCCTAAGAACTTGCTACTAATTTTTCAATATTGAGTTGCTATTTTATATTATTTTATGGTTTATTACCTCAAGGCTTGATACCTGACCAGGAATAAGTTGCACAGGTGAGCTCATTCTTGAAGGCTTAAACAGACTGGAACTTGTTCAGGGAATTTGTCATAAAAGATTGTCAGGAGAGATGTGTGGGAATTATGCTGTATAAAGTAACGTAAGTACACACTTTTCTGTTGTGTTTTTTTTCTTCACATTTCTCAGGAAGTGTAAACGTTCTTGCTGTCAATATTACTTTGACACTTAATAGTCTGTTAGGATCTGAAGAGTTACAAATGCAACGCAACCGAAATAATCCATGTGACGGCTAACTGAGTTTGGAGACTTACATTAGCGGTAGGTTTGACTTCATGTTTATTACCTCCAATTTTTTCTCCTATTGCCTTTGATATACTCTTCATTTCTAATGGTCTTCTGTTTCTTTTGATCTCTCCCTGGAAGTTTAACCTCGCTGTGTACGTTTGCTGGGGACTACTCTGATGAATGGAATATACCAATGAAATTTGGCAGATAGTGAGCTTAAAGAGTTTTAGTGAAAGTAAATAAAATAAAACCTGCACTTTTAAAAAAACATCCCTTAATTTCCTTTTCTTGAGAAGGCAGGAGAGTAATATTCAATTTCAAGTGGCTTGATTTTTAACTTCTTGAAACTACTCTTCCACATATAAGACCAAGCATTTGTGTACTGCAAGAGTAACCAGACTTAACAGGCCAGAAGAGGTAAGCAAGGTTAACCCATCTGGATTTCTAGGTGGAGGTCAGATGTCATTCCAGTTTCTTAAAAAAAAAACAAAACAAAACAAAAAAAACCCCTAATATTAAAAAATCTTTTATATAAAAGTCTTCAACTTATATAAAAGTTCAACTTTGTGGATTGTTTTTTCAACCCCCTGTTATGATGGATGACTTCCACTTTCTGCATCAAGCTCAATTACAGCTTGCTTGCTGAGAATGTGGTTTTCTTTTTCCTTCCTAAATAATGAATAATTTTATTAAAACCAGCACAACATTGTCCATTTTCTTTATGTATAAATTTTGTGAGAGATCTCAAAGGTGTAATTTAAGGCGACTGCTTCCCAGACAATTAGCAGTGCTGCCTTAGATGTGACCTAGATTTCTAATGAAGACTGCTTGTAACTTCAAAATGTAATCCATCCCCAAAAGTTTGAAAATAACTACAGATCTTCAAGAGTGGTTTGGGGTTTTTCGTTTGTTTATTTCTGTGCATGTGTGTGTATTTTTTAAGGGTTTTGCCTAAAATATAATGAGAAAAGTTATGCATATTTGGTACATTACTGAGGACGCATTTTTGATCACATCTTTGATTGTTTCTCCATGATTCAAATGTTTAAAAAAATGGAGATTCTCACTACATTGTTTCTCTCTCCAGAAGAAGCAGATTTAATTTACTCTGTTCTGAATTCTGTTAAGTTTCAGATGCCTCTAGTACCAATGTGAACTGGACAGAACTGGAATTCTCACTGTCCTGTCTTTCCACACAGCTAAATTAATCTCTTGTCTTCTAATAAGTCAGATGTTACTTTACTACTTGCCTCAAAACCCAGCAGGTACTATGAAGCATTTGTTGCTGCTATTAAGTATGTCTCTTCTGACTGAAAAGCAGCAGATTTTCAGACTCTTTTTTTTTTTTTTTTATAACTCTCTTGAAGTTACAGCTATGAAGCTTCAACCCTATCTCATTGTAACATCTTTTCCAAGATGTTTTTATCTGATTTTATCTTTCTCAGCTGCAAAGAAGTAGCTAACAGGCTTGCCTCCTTTCTCTCTTGCTCTTCTTTTTATATCTTGGGCCAAATGTCTGTTTGTTAGACATGATGGCTTTAGTAGATCAGATACCAGGTTTAAAATTAAACTTCAGGGGAAGCAATTTTTTGATTCTGCTAAACTTTTCAAGATTTTTGCTTCTTGTTTTCCACTGGGGTAAACCAAACCCTTCCAAAGTGTTCTTCTGAGACGCTAAGCAGTCTATGAGCAATTAGTCTTTTGTGTTTGGGAAGAGGGAAACCCAGTTTCAAGTCCTTGGTCTGTCTGACTCAGAGCAGGAGCTTGACTGGGACTCCCATGTGCTAAGCTAGTCAAGAGATACCCATTGGTATTGATGAGAAATTCTGAAGGGAGTCCAGAAACATTCCCCAACCAATGCGTCATCAGAATTTGTCATGTGAAATGTTTCTGATGAACTACTGTTATCTAGTTAAACGTATGTATTTAAAAAAATGGTTTCAGTTTCAGTTGTAGTGTTTTATACAGTCAATTTAATCCTTTGTGGTCAATGGAATACATGTGTTTTTGCTGTGGAGAAGAGTTACCAATGCCCTTGCTGGTCTTGAGAAGCCTTATACTAAGGGTCAGCACTACACAGGGGACTGTGTACTTGAGAGTTTCCCCACCAATCCTTCAATGAATTGTGGTTTCTCTAGTAGTGACTGTATTTCAGCAACAGCATAAGCCCAGGCAGGCTCCTGCGTGCGAGTTTATCTGCAAAATGGAGTGTAGAGGTGTGCTGTTCTCTTATCCAGAGATACATATAAACAACTTACATATGAGTATTGATAACATCTGCTTATACATTGATGATCCTCAAGTTCTGAAACCATGATTTAATGATGCAGAACTGTAAGATTTAGAAGGTCCTAAGCTGCCAAATTTTTAGGGTATGTAAGGACCTGCGGGTGCCAGCAACATAGAATATGATCAGAAGTGGCAATCTGAGAAAGCCCAGCACATGCATAAGCTATCTGGAGCAATAAAGGAGGGCTTCAGGCATCTAAAAGGATTTGGATGAGTAGCTTCACCTCCACCTCTAAATACGCTGTCTATATGCTGTAACTGTGAAGTGATCATAATATTTAATTTCTGTCAAACTTCCTGCTTCTGAAAGGGGCACGTCAGTGTTTTAGAAAGTGCTACTTATTTAAACATATCTAACTTCCAGTTAGTGTTCCTGTTTAGGCAGCTCTCCAATGGTATTGGTAATAATAATGGTATTGGTAATAGTAATGGTATTATTGGCAGGAGTTTTACTTCAGACTAACTGGCTGAGCTTTTAGCAAAATGTTCACTCAGATTTTTGCAGCTCACACAATGATTTATGCTGAAGGAAATACGCTGCTGTCAGTTGACATAAAACCAATTTAGCTATGTTTCTGTGAGCCACTCCCGCCTCCGTAATAACTGCGGTATACACAAACTTTTTGGAAAGGACACATTTCTCATTCTGTACCTTTAAATTCAGTGGGATCTTCTCCTCTTTTGAAATGTCGGGGTCATATTATAATAAAAATGTAGTAGTTTTCAGCTTCTTTTATATTTAGAAGGTATCTCACACCCAAGAAAAAGAAAAAAGGCACCTCTAAGTAGCCATTTAAGCAGATTTTATTTGTCAATTTACCTGTATAAGTGATTTTTTAAAAGTGGTTTTATGAAATCTGCAGTTAGGTGTTTAATTCCTCACAGAAACTTGGTTTGAATTTTGGGTTGTCCTATGCGGAGCCAGGAGTTGGGTTTGATGATCCTTGCTGGGTCCCTCCCAGCTCAGGATATTCTGTGATTCTATGACTCCTAAAGCGGTCTTTGTTTTGAGGCTTTTTATTTTCAGTGTTTTTCTGTTTAACTTTGTGTCTGAATATTTTAAAAGTGTTTTCTGGTGCTTTTTCTTTTTTATCACATTAGGAAAATTGCTATTAAGACACTAGACAAAATTAATGTGACTACAGTGTAAACTTCAAATTGGGAAGTTTGAACTTCAGGATCTTGTCTGAGTCATTTGTAGAAAATTCTGATATTCCTGTCATCCTCACTGTTTTACTGATTTGTCCTCCCCTGCATGAATTAATGTTACTTCTTAGATAAAGCAAAACCTACATGCTGGTGCTCTTAATGTCGATGCAGTTCTTAGTGTGGTGGCATTTGACCTGGCTGCAGTCTGAGCATTAGTATTTAGGGACCACAGCATTGGGATCGCAAATTTATGTGAACAATTATTGCCGCCACCTTTTACTCCCATGACAACACCTAGCTAGGACATGATGATTGTAATGCCTACGTATCTCATTTAGGCTAATTAAAACATACGTTATTTTTAGTGGAAATAGTCCTTGTTATGTCAGTGGATGTTAAAGCTCAGCTCTCAGTTGTCTGTCTTCCTGGAACTGCCTGCTTCTTTTCTTATAGGTAGCTTCCGGCTATGGAGGACTTGCCCTATGCATTAACTATTAACCAAGCATCAAAGCGAGGAGTTCCTTTGGGGATTGACTGCAGTTTATTTGCTCAATGTATGTAGCCTCTTTTGCCTCAGGCACGGAATAGAGCACCTCGGTCTTGAACTCCCTGGTCTTTGGCTTCTGAGAAGCCAAGTTGCCTAAGGGGAGCTATACTTCAGCAGAGCTTTTGTTCAGGATGTTCTGGCTTATACAGGGTAATATTTGTAATGTGGCTTGGAAAACGCTCAGTGCATGGCGCTTATCTATTATCTGTGAGGTAGTATGTGAGAGCCAGAGGGGTGTGAGCTTGCCTGAAAGCTGCTTGGGATTTTTTTTTTTTTCCAGAGCTGTCATTCTGTTGAGCCTTTCAATCTTGGAGCCTTGAGCTGAGGGAGGATGGGGGGGGGGGGGGGGAAGCACAAAATACTTCGAAATAGAGCCCTAAAGGCAAGTGGCACTTTGAATGGAATTTACATATAGCTCATCAAAACATTGCCTCTTCAACATCTGTATGTGGTGTGTAAAAGGACACTCACTTGTGTATTTGTGCAGTAGATTTGAGAGAGGTGATGACTGCTGTCTAAATTACACCAGGAGGAGAGAGGATGAAATAAAAATGAGTGCATGTTAGAACAAATAGATATAAACTGGTTGCTACTTCTTCGAAGGGAATAGAAGAAGTATGTGCACCATATGAAGAGTTTTGGCTTAGGTCATTCTTGGGCAAGGGAAGTAGAAACTGATATTCAGGAGAAGCTTGCTGAGTGTGTGGAATTTTATCATATGACTGTATGTAGGAGCAAAAGACAGTTAGCTAAGAAGGTCTTCTACAGTCCTTTGTTCTTGTTTGTGTATTTGAGAGGTGAGGTGCACAAGAATACACCATGTTTAATCAAGCGCATTATAAGTCAATGGCAAGATAAAACTACAGACACTGTTGACATTGCACAAATGTATATGCAGAAAGCAATACAAAAATGTGTGAATGGGTTTAAGGGTGCATTGCAGGCAAATATGTGTAAGCCCATTCAGTTCATATGTGCTATGTGATATATTAGCATGAAAATGTGTTTCACTTCCATTATCTAAGCTATTTCTAAATGTAAATTTAATAAGAAACGAGATGATCTTAAGCGTTTTACCTCTACATCTGTACATATTAAAATTACAAAATATATTGATTTTCTCTTTTCTATGCTATACATCAGGTTGTTGGTGTTTGTGTTTTTGTTTTGTATTACATGCATACAGTCAAAGATGAGGGGCAAGAATGCTTTCTCAGCTGATCCCAGAAATAGTGGAATATTTATCTTTTAGCTTGCATTTACTATTTTAAAGGCAGTGAGTGGTATTGGTGTCAGGACCTCCTCTGTTTCTGCCCTGTTTCACTTCTCTTGCTGAAGTACTACCCAGATTTCATCTTTAAGAAGCAAGTGGCACAGGAATGACTTCCTAGCTATTTACCTCCCCATTGGTGACACAGCTGAGATTTGTTATCAGACGGTTATATCTATGGGATCGAGACATAAATCTCTCTCTACAAGGAGAGACATTGTGCTGTGTGATGAGGAAAGAGTATGGTGCTGCTCTGCTGTAAGGAAATATACAAGTTATGTATTTTTAGATCCGTGTCTTGTTCACATTGCTTACCCAAAGGTGTTGGTCATTGCTACTTCAGTCACTTTCCTTCTCCTCCAAGAAGACACTGTGGATGGGTGGATTGTGCAGGATCACAAAACAACAGAGATGTGTCTAATGGGTGGGATGTTTCCTTCATACCTAGCATTGTGTACTGGGAGCTGACAATGTGAATGCTGTTCCTAGCATATGAAATTAGCATAGGATGGATACACCAGGCTTTTAACCATTAGTAGCATCCCAGTATCGGTGTTGCAATATGAACAGGAATCTCCTAAAAGCCTCAGAGTAGATGGACTTTTTGTGAATGCAAACAGAAAGAAGCCCCTGTGCAAAATCAGTCAAACTATGCTGAAAAATTAGCTTTTTGATAGCTCTAATTACATTGTGGCTAAAACACATTTTGGTCTTGCAGTGTAAACAGGACAACGAATTGTGTCTTAACCTTGTCCCTGAATTATGTGATAGCCTTTGATTCTGGTTGGGCTGTAACATAATTTGGGAATGTGGCTTGACATCACCTACACTGCAGAATAAACTGTGTTCCTAGCAGGATTTAGCAATTCCCATCTCTTGAGTATAATCTCCTCTCCCAGTGTAGATTTTTGTATCCTTTAATGTATTGGCGCTTGCTGCTAATTACATTACGTTTGTTAATTTAATAACATCTTAGAATTTTGCTGTACTTCATAAGAATTAACAGGTTCTTACACTACTCTTCTGAGATAGTATGTTTTTGTAGTGTGTATTATAATGTGGTAAATCAAGTAAGAAATGGGTAATTGCTGTATAGAAAGTCTTGGCCAAAGCCCGGAATAGAAATGCTAATTGCTTTAGCTGTTAGCTGTATTATGTTTCCGTGTCTAAATTCAGGATAGACTAGCAGAATGGAAGACTAAACTAGAACTAGTAAAAAACTATTCAAAAGTATTTTTTAGGGACCCTTGGTTATGAGTTTTCCACCAAAGCAAGAGGAAGTTGTTTCTTGTTGCTATTTTTGAACAACCCCAGTAATATAAATAGAAACCCCTATTAAGATAAGAGAAGTATCTTCATGTAAGTTGTTGCAGAAAGAATAAAAAGGACTGGAAGATAAATATACCGCTGAAGCGTGTAGTAGATTAATTGTAAGATACTATATATATCTTTACAATCACTAAATTAACAAAAAATAAAACCATCAGTCAAAGCAAAATCTGTCAGCAAGTAAGTGCCACATCCAGCATGCAGAGACCAGGACCCCCTGTACAACTGGGCTGAAGTGAGATGTACTGGGTGCGGCTGGGATGTGCCTCAGGGTGAGTGGTACCAAGAAATAACAGGTGGAAAAAAAACAGTAGAGCATGGCCGAAACACCAGTGATCACTTCAGGCTCTGTCAACAATGTTATAATTAAATTTGTGTAAATATTTACAATGATTTACATTAAAAATGAAACTTCAAAATTGGCTGAAGGTTTTAAGAGTCCAATTAGTACAACCTTAAATGGCCTTGTCTCTTGGGAGTGATGAGAGCTCACTGGGTAAGTTAATGGGAATTCTGTGCTAGCTAGTTCAGTAGAGGAGACCTAGCAAAATTCAAAATAGCAATGGCTCATAACAACATTAGAGAAGAAATCAGTGCGGTTATTTGAAATGACAACTTTGAAACACTCACACAAGCTTACTAGTACTACAAAGAATAGTTAAAATCCATTCAGTGCTTCATAGCAGGATGCTAAAATGCCATAACAGAACAAAAAAAATCAGTTAATATGTTTACGTAGCTCAGAAAGATCCTAAAACTCAGATTGTCTTGTTCTTCTACTCTTGGGAATCTATTGATGCCAGTCAAGGGCAGGCTATTAAATACAGAATTTCGGTGTATGGGTTAGCCACAGGAGTTGCACTCAATATTGTTTTCTAGAAGTTACTAGAAGGTTAGCTTGAGTCTGGGGTACATGCAAAAGATAAGAGCAAAAGAAGATGTAAAAGTAACATTACTATGCAGAAGAGTTCAAAAGGACAAGTGTGAACAAACACAGATGAGGAGTGAATGGCATTCATCAGTTAGCATTTATGTTCAGGTAGGGCACTGGGAAGGGGAAGTCACCTGATATCGATTACAAGATTTAAGAATGGGTGAATGGATGTTAAAAAGATAATATCTTTCTATGATACTACCCTTATTACTGAGAATGCTAATGATGTATGGGAAACTGCAAGAATAAGGTCACAGTATTTCTCTTAAGCAACTGTCTGTAGAACAGAAATGACAAAGTTGACTTTTCCTTGACAGAGCTGGGCATTGAAAGTTGATATTAGAAGGAGGTCAGTATGGAAATAACCACCAAAAAACCTATTGTGAACATGCTCCTCTGTAGAAGAAAATGACAGATTGTTGTGTTACTGCCAGAAGGGAAATCTCTTTACTTTGCCTTTGTTTTTCTTTTGAAATGCCAATACTGCAACTGCTGTATTAAATTAAAGGCTTAAATGGAATGAAAATGTATCAATCACTCGCTCGATTTATATTTTCACTTCTAGCAACGTTTTAATAGCGAAGAACATTTTGTTTCATGCAAAATGTGTGTACAGAACTGTAGTAAGGTTATGAGTTCCCAGGGCACTGCAATGAGACTAGATAGTGTGGTGCATCTACCTAGGTGTCCCTGGATTAGTGCTGGATAGCAAACCTTCAGCAGGCCCTGCTCCTGTTCTTGGGATAGAAGCAGGATGGTGAACATTTGACTAACTCAGAACGTTGGCATCTGTAACTGCAGAGGTACGTACATTAAGAACAGTAGGGGGTTTTCCAAGGTGCTGAAAAGGAGTGGTGAGAGTGGGAGGCAGAGGAGCCGCCAGAATTTTTCTCCAGGCACAGAGGCTAAAAATGTTTTGAAGTCTTCCTCGTTACAAGGCTAAGTCAGAGGGAAGAACCAGAGGGGCTTTCACAAAGGCTCTGTGTGGGTGTCGAAAATGAAAACGCAGTAAGGCCACTGTCTTCAAATTCATACAGCGAGTAAGTTCAATAGCGTAACGGGGTCTGAAGTTGTGGTATTAATTCCTCTTATAAACCTTGATGCCTCTCATGCTGCTGGGAATCTCGCCGCGCTGTCACACACCCTCTCCATTTGCAGTGGTTTTGGATCCAGGGCTTTCACTGACCTGTCACGAGGGTGACAGAGCCCTGGAGCAGGCTGCCCAGAGGTGGTGTAGCCTCCTTCTCTGGGGATATTTGAGATTTGCCTGGATGCTTTCCTGTGCAACCTGCTGTAGGGAACTGCTTTAGCAAGGGGTTAGACTCAATGATCTCCAGAGGTCCCTTCCAACCCCTACTGTTCTGTGATTCTGTGAACTTCAAACAGCTGCTGCCTCTTTTGGTGCCTGTTCCCCTCAACAGATTTTGTCAGCTGTTCATTTGGATTCTGATTGTGTACCACCTTGCGCAGTCCAGAAATTAATGCGCAAATGGAAGTTAAGATTAAATAAACACGGGTCATTGCAGGACTGAGGTATGTGCAGTCTTTTGCAAATATTTGCTATATTTATCTATATAAATACTTGTAACACCTGAAACAGTGCCATCCAAATCACCTGGGGCACTCAGGACTAGTTAATAGCTTATGACAGTGATGAAGTCTTGCTGTTGGACAGAGCAAAATGCAGCCTCTGTGGTAGCAGGAGTTGCTACTGGGAGTTGCAGGTAAGCTGAGTATCTCTGACAATAGTACATAGGAACTTAAAGCAAGAGAACTCAGTATATTTCTTGTCTTGTTTTTTTTCCTGTCCACTTCCACAGACAGTGGTGTTTTCTTGCAAGAGCATCTTAGAAATGACGTCTCTTCCACTGCTGACCTGTTTAGGGCAAAAGAGGCATTTCAGCACTGGGGCTGACCCCTTTTGTTTTCGACGCCTTTTGCGCATATCCTCCAAAACATGCAAGTTTCAGGCTGCTTTCCTCTCAACTCAGCAGAAAATGTTAGTACTGCTGATCTCTGTGGCAGAACGAGGGGTGACAAACTGCCTTGTCATTTCAATCAGAGCCACCCACACTTGTCATCTGATTTACCCAGGGTTAAACCGTTTATTACATACCATCTTGGGCTGCCCAGTGTAGCTGTTTTTCTTAATCCCTTGTCATAACTGTTGTGGGTTGGAGGCGGGAATGAAAGCACCTGGTGGCTGAAGTGACAGCTTTATTCTAGGAGCTGGGTTCACAGCTGAAAGAAAAAACAGGGACAGGAATACTGGGTTTAGTAGATTTTACTGAGTTTAGTGCAGTTCAGTAGGATAGTGTGTTTTGTAGAATTAAGAGTTTGTTTAAAATAAATTATACAGCAGTTGTAACAGCCTCCTACTTTCTATATACTCTACATCTTGGATATATTTTCTGTTTCTCTTGTTTCCCCCTCCCACATGAAACGACTTTTTGTTTGTTTTTGCTAAGAGACTTTGCAGTTTTAATTGGAGTGTCTTCAACAAAACTTAATAACAATTCTTATGCCAGTTTTTGTTTAAAAATGCAAATAAAAAAGGAAAAGATGGTGTAGACCCAGCTGGTGTCTGGTCCCTGTCTGGGTGACACAGACAGTCACATTGAACCAGAGCACCTCCCGGTGCTTTTTATTTTTAACTTTATCATGTTCCTTCTCAGTGTGTTAACTGCCTCTGAATTATAAACTTATTTTTCTTCATCCTGCCCCTGTGCTGTTAGGGAAATACCATTTGGTGCCTTAGCTGTAGGAATTGGATGCCTGGTTTTGAATCTGAATTGCCTTGCCTCCGACTTACCCTACAGCTAAGTGGAAAATAATATTTTTATAGATTAATACACTTGTGGCTAAGAATAGCTGGTATTAATACCTTCACCCTTGTATATGACTTTGCTCATTAAATATACATTAGTAATTTCCTGAACAACCTATTGTCAAAAGCTGAGCGGATATATTAGGGAAAGATCGTTCTGTGTCATGTTTCTTAAACATCTGTTGTTTGACTGTATTGCAAAGAATATTACCTGGATATGTTTTTGGGCTGACTCGCTATGACAACTTCTTGTGTAAGTGATCAAAAACCATCAGCAACGTCTGTGTTATTTTAGGCTGTTTCAGAGAAATGTTGTCTTTTTTTTCGCCTTTATTTTAACATAAACGTTATCTGACATTAATACATCAGAGAACGCAGGGGAAAAAAAAATTAAAGGAATAAAATAACAGTATTAATTGGAGACTTGAGGTTAACAGCCCAGCTATACACATAGCATGGCTGTGGATCCTGAGAAGCTGAGGGAGAAAGGAATAATTAGATAATTAGCTGGAAATAAAATGGCTGGAGTTATTTTAAATAAATATGGGAGACTGATCTGATAAAGATTTTACTTCAGGAGAATCACTAAAACTTGGAATGAATTTTCATAGGATGTTCAAGTGCTGGATATCACGTGCATGTATTTTTTTAGGACCCGAGTGACCTAAATGCTGGCAGCACTGCCAGATATTTGTTTCTAATAGATAACTTTTGATGTTTCAGACACACCAAGCAATTTGAGTGACTCAGGCTTTAAAATAGAATAACTTGTTGCAGGCAGGTTCTTTATTTCCCCCTAGTTTGACCAACTTTAACTTGATAAAGGCAACATTTAAATATGTTATGTCAGTACCTTGCAGGCTAAAAATAGGTGTCTTCTAATACTGTAGATAGTCTCCAAGAAAATGCCACATACATCCCAAGTTTGTGTTCTGGGCCAAGTCTTACAGTGATTACTATCTAAAGAAGGGCTTCTTCTTGTACAGAAAAGCAACATTAGTCATCTGATGTGCACCTTTCCCATGGAGTTCTGAACGATAGGACTCTATCAGCAATGTTTCTCTCTGTATGTGAGAAGACAGGAAGCAGACTGAAGTGTTTTTTTTTTTTTTTTTTTTTTTTTTTTAGGAACTTCCTAATTCTTCTCCATTGCTTTATTCAGAACTACTACTACTGTAGCGTGGCAGCCTGGGCAGAAGTTTTTAGAGCTCTTTGCTTCAGATGAGCTGTCATATATATTTCTATGCTAGTGGCACTCAGTACCTTTACATTTCCAGCACGTCTCTTATACCTTCTCTCTCGGCAGCCCACAAACCTCTTGGGGCCTCCGGGAAAAGGGCAAACTTACCCTGTGGGATACTGCTTCTGTGCAGGTGTCCAGCAAAAAAACAATCCCAGGGTACTTGCAGAGGAGCTACGGACAGCAAAGTACTCAGAAAAAAATTATTACATTCCCTCTCTTTTACTGGGAGACGATTTCTGCAGGCTATTAGGGAAAAAGCAAAGGAGAACTGAGTAACTCCAAAGGATTTGTAGTCCTTCCTTTTCCTTTCTTTATTCTTTCTCTTTTCTTTGTTATCCTTCCCCTTCCTACCAAGTCATATCATTGACACTAATCTGTTCCTTATGTAGTAGTCTTTGAAGTATAAATCCATACATCATACGGATTGATATGAGGAAAAATAATGGCATGATTTGAAAGAGACTGCTCCGTGTCTGAGTTCAATTTCAGTTTTTAGATCCTCAATTCAGAGCCACCTCTCAATGCCTAAGTCACACTAAGACCAAATAAATGAGGGATAAGAATGGAGTCCTGTGATGTTCCCTTTTCTGATTGTAAAGAAAAGGGAAGCAGAAGCCACCTCGCATTAGTGAAGGCAGGAGAGCTCCAAGATACAATGAATGTCATCAGACAAATATTAAATTATTTATAAGCTGGTTGCAAGTCAGTCTTTTGGCTTGTACTGTGAGGGACTTGGCCTAGTACTTCCACCGAGATGAATAAGAGCAGTGGGATCTCCATGATTACGCAGAATCAGGCCCTCTACAGTTACGTGGGATTATTTGGTCACAGGTGCCTCATTTTGATTGTAATTTATTATAGGATGATTTAAAATTGGAGAGCTTTTCTGTAAGATGTCTATGGAAGTGGAGGAAGGTGAAGATGAAAAGAAGAGGAGGGGGGAATGAGGCAAATATTCTGTAAAGGTTAAACTACTTGCAGAGACAGCCCAGGTGGGAACAAAAGGGAAAGCATCACTTAGTGGATCAGAGGATAAGCAGCAAAGCAGAAGATTAAGGAGAGAACTGTAGATTTGATGGCCCAGTAACTTACCTTTGTATCATCCTCTTCATGTTAGAAATGATTCTGGGAAGCCAAGCTGTGGTTCAGAGAAAAGATGCAATTCAAACACTGCTTTGATTGTGACCTCTAAGGTAAAGGTAAAAATGACCTTCCTAAAGTTTTGCTTACATAGATGGGGATGAGCACAGAATCCTGGAGGGATCTCTGGAGCCATCTAATAAAAGATTGTTCTCGCTGAATCTTGCACAGCATTAAGCTGTGATAGCAGCGTCATTCTTGCAGGTAGTACTTACGTTTGGATAAACATCTACGTTGTCCATCTAAACCATCTACAACATTTCTTGTTTTTCTCCTTTTTAAAACACTTTCTATCTTTAGATATTTCAGTTTCTCATTCACTGGTTGTCTGTAAGTAATCCTTCCTGTTTCTTTGCTTAACTAGGCAAAAGAAACTGGGATTGAACCACTATGAGGTCACTTCTCCATAGGACAGAAGTATAACGAACTTGCTGCTAATAGTTCAGAAACAGAAGAACAACGATCAATTACAACTCTGCTAGTTTTTTACCACAGTGGGCTGAAATGTTTCTGGGTAAATTCAGTGGAAAAGACATGAGAGACGGTTATAGGTCAAGTAATACAAAGTGCAAAAAGGCTTTACTGGAGATTGATTCGGAGGATAACCAAACTGATTACTTGGTAACGGATTACTAGTTATCTTCACCTATGTATGGATGGTGGACTTACCTGGATCGTTTTTTCATGTTGCTACATGGAAAAAACGAGTTTAGTGCAAGTATTGTGAAGGACATGGTGAAGTGGCTAGCAATGAAGTGTCAGTAGGACATGCTGCAGGAGAAAATTGGAGACTAAACAGATGGTTAATGGCAATTTCTAAAAGCTTGTCTGGATATTACTGTTTAATATCTTAGCTAATAACAGCGGTAAGAAGTAGGTAGTTTGTGAATAAAATTTGCTGAAGATGTAAGGCTGGAACATGTCTTCAGCACAGAAGCAGACTGCAATATCTGACTGGATTTCATAGACTGGTACAAATAAGGTGCAATGTAACAGTACAGAGCGTAGATATGCTATCTATTATTCAGATGTCTTTACTATAAAAGTACAGTTCCTCATATCTTCTATTGTATACAATTTTTTAAAAAGTTGAAACAAACCAAATTAGTGTACAGTTAATGTTAAATTAATTGAAGCTAGAGTTTCTAAGTCCCTTAAAGCAACTCAAGTTCTGAAACAGCATGCAAGGATGAGCAGGGGAGTTTAACTGCTGAAGTGTGCCCCTGCTCATCTTAAAATGGAGCATGAACTGTGCTCATGCATCTCTGGGATAAGGCAACAGGAAGGCATTCTTGGGTTTCATCTGTAAAACTCATCCAGTGAGTCCTGTTCATCTTTGTTCAAAAAGCCCAGACCATTGCCGCCTTATGTCCCTGCAAATTAAGCCTCTCTAATTAACAATACAGCAGTAACCTGAAAAGATCATGGTTTTCCTTCCCTCCTGTTAGAAGTGTGAGGAAGAATTAGATGAAAATTGCTAAATCTGAAGTTCAAAAGAAGTTTGTAACAACTCTGATGATGATTATATTACCGCTGTTGTGTGAAGTTATGTCTTTTTAAGCCTTATTTGAATTGAATGCAAGTGTTGCATTGTCTAGTATCTTCAGCTGTGTCCTGTTCAGTGGCAAGGCATTCAGACTGATGACAAGAAGGTGTGTCGGAGACCTCATTCTTTTTGCTTGAATGCGCTTTCTTCTGCCTGGGCATACAGAGGAGGTGACTGAATTCTTAGCATTTCCCCCCTTCGAACCTTCTGCTTGTAGTCTTGATTTCTGTACCCTAGTCAGTGTTTCCTCTAGTGATTTTGATTGTGTGCATAAAGCATTTGTTGACTATGGAGGTGTTTTAGTGCATATAGAAAGGAATTCATGATTGGTATCAAATCTGATACGCTCAAGTAACACTAATACAGCAGCTCTAGATCCCATTTCTTGAGCATGCTGCTAAATTCTGAGGGCGCAAGACTGAGGTTTGGTTAAATATGGTGTGTGACGCTTCTTTTTTTTTTTTCCTCTTTCAGTGCTGAAAGTGTGCTAAATTTGCAGGGAAGTGTTGCTTTTGAAAGGCAGGTGATAGGTGAAAGGTGGTAGCTTAGCTTTGTGTCAGAGAGCCTGAGATTGATAATAATCCCTGCCTCGGTATCAGTGTCGCTGAACTCAGTCTTGCAAAACATTTACCCAGTTCTGTTTGTTATGGAACTGTCAATATATTATATTTTTTTCAAGTATCTTGTGGTTTTGTTTGTGTTTACGAAAAGCTTTTGAATGCAGTCTAACTACTTATATAATCCTTTGGTTTTTTAACATGTGGTGTTGGTGGTTCAGTAGCTCTGCTTTTCCCATCTCTTCCTATCTGAATTTCCATCCCCTGTCAGTAGCAATGTACCTGCTTGCCTTCACTGATGTTTTCTGCCCTTCTGTGCACAATTCTTCGCGGCGTTTGCAGCTTGGGGTGCTGCTGAATGGTTGTTAGTGGCCACCTGCACTGTCTCCCCTTGACCTCACTGCATCCCATGTTTTTTCTCTAAAACTTGCAGAGATGCTGATGGGCTGGGAAGCTTTTCTGCAGTGGTAAGGGACATACTGGTAAACAGAATGGGTTTAAGGCTGACATGGAAGAAAGTCATGGTGACAAGGGATGTTCAGTAAACATCTACAAGTGTTGGAGCATCATCGGGTTGTGTCTCTAGGGCACAGCCTGGGCAATGGAACATATGTAGCTGCAACGCGGAGGTTCAAAACAAGCAGAAGAAAAACCCACGTAGAGTCAGAAGGCCACGACTTCTGTGAACTCAAGTGTTTCCGCGTGTGGGGCTGACTCTCGTGGGGTCTGCTGCTGCCTTTTATCGTAAACGGTAGAATGCAGCTGGGCTGGTGCTTGCCAGGCAGGAGCAAGCTGCAGAAACCCCATCTCTGACCTTTGTGCTGAATGAACCAGGCCAGGTCTGCAGCCTGACACAGCTCTCGTGCAAGTGGTTTTGGTTAAGGGCTAGCACTACAGGTTTTTATCACACAGAGGAAGCCAGTCTGCATCCCAGAGAAGGTTGTTGTTGACTAAGCCAGAGAAGTTTTTGAATAAAAGTTATCTTCTTACCTTCAGTAGTTGAAATTTCTCCATCCAGCTGCACTGACTAAATTTAAAATTCAGCTTACTGTCAGTTTCGTGAGTAATTGTAGTGAATTAAAGTGATCTTGAAATATCAGTATAGTAAAGATAAGTTTCTGTATTATACCAGAATGAGGGATCCCAAAACACTGAGACTTAAAAATCTTTTCTGGAGTTAATTCTAAGACTTTTGTCTGTTCTGTTTTTTGTGTTTTTGTTTTTTTTTTTTAAATGCTGTTTGATATTTAGAAATAAACAAAGTTACTTCTTGAGTTTTAAAAATAAAAAAATACATGAAAAAGTATACGGTCTTATTTCTACTTCTGATATGTCAGGAAACCAAACAAAAAAGGTAGTGACCCAAGTATTTGGGTTCTAATTTTACAGAATGAAAATGTTTGTAAGCTGTAATCTCCACCATACTAGCACTCAGCTTTATTGTGTTTTATGAGCATTTAAACAAAAACAAAACGTTGTTTTTTGTTAGGAGTGTTGATATATCTACAAGTTTGGCACTTTTTCTCATGCCAAAACATCTTGTTTCTTCAAAACATAAGCAACTGTGGTGTTAACTATGAAAAATCATTTTTGTTTATAGCACATTAGTAAACGTAGCTTGAACTTTTGAGCGTGAAAACTCAGCTAACAACCTCAGGCACCACAAGGATTCATTTTTTTTATCATTAGAGTGGCTTAGGAGCACACATGCCATTTTCTTCAGGGTGCATTAGGACAAAATAATTCTGCTTTTTTGGCTGAGTTATCAGGTTCATCGAGGGGATGAAAAGAACATTCAAGAGGGCAACAATCATAGCAGCTTATGCTGCCAAGTGAAGGAGTCTGTTTGCTGCTTCGAGGAGAGCACAGTCTGGGCCCTAGGCAATTGCTTCTATTTTAGCATAAATGAACACATCAGATATGGAATTTAACAACTTATTTCTACAAAGGAAAATGTTCTGGTGGTACAAATACTTAGTACAACATATGTGCTAACATCTGATGATCAAAAGAAAGTAGACGAATAACATGCAAATAAGTTTTGAAATACAACTTGTTATTATCAAGTATTTTTTGTCTATTCTCTTGTTAGCAAGTCACCTCTTCATCATAAATGCTGACAGGCAGCACTTGGTGTAGTTTATGTACTTTATCTTCTTGTTTTCTGGTCTCTTCAGCACTGGAGCATCTGCCAGGTGTCAGAGCAGCTTTGGGCTAGGGCAGGGCAGTGTTTTAAAGGAGTGATGTGACATGAGTGACCACTGACACTTTGGTATTGGCTTATTGATTGCTTGTCAGTATCTGTGGCTGTCACAATGGGGCTTCACAGCTACACAAACTGGGAATGTTGTAAATAAATTCTGAGAATAAAGACAACAGCTGGTTTTTATGGTTCTCTTCTCCATGAAGTTGGGGTATTAACTACAACTTGTAGAGCACCATGCACTCTCTCTAGTAGCCTGAGATTGAATATACAGACTCCATTTGCTGACCTAATTTTTTTTTAACCTCTGAATAAGTTTCATGATTTAATGACAGGCCAGAAAGTTATTGTGAGTCTTACAGAAGTGATAATTTTTCTTCAAACCTTGGCTACTGGGAGTTCATGTGATTGCCCACATTCTTAATTTGTTTCTTCAGAAAAATACATGTTTTTTTTTTTTTTTTGACTTTACAATGCCAGGAAAACTTGAGAGCATGGATGGCAAAGACTAATTAGAAAGGAAACAGAGGAGTCTACATTTTGTTCTGTCAGGATCTTAGTGTTGTAAAGGAAGGTACGAATGGAATCTTGAAATTTTTACTTGCTTATGATAATACAAGAACTGAAGCAAGTGTTAAATGTACAATGGTGGGTTAGACGGGGCTGATATGCAGTATACCAGTCCGTCTATGCTGTTTGAAGCACTAGTGTTGTCCCTGACGCGGCCTAGCTGGCCGTAGGCCTGCCAGCAAGGCCTAGGCTGTTCAGAAGGAGCTCTCTTGCTTAGCTGGCAGATCTTGGATTTTGGCAGAGCGGCCCAGCCCTTCTGGCAGGTGGGGCCTTGCTGTGTGCCTTGGGCTCAGCTGCCCTCTGGGACACGGGCTTCAGGGCTTGTCTGCTGCAGGGGCCAGCCTGCGAGCTCCACCAGGGCAGCTGCAGGGGCCAGCCTGTGAGCTCCACCAGGGCAGATTCTCAGCAGCCCGCTGCTCTCCCAGCACAGACCAGTGGAAGGGGCCTTGCCGATGGAAACCATGCGGGGGGATGGGAGCCCTGTGCAGGACCCGTATCAAAGATGGTGTGACTTCCTCTGTGCTACAGTCCCGGCACCCTCTTATTTGTGAGGGGAAGGCAGGGAGGTTCTCCTGCAACACAGCATGAAGGATAGGTGCTCCCTTCTTCACTGAGCTCTTTTTTTTTTTTCTTTAATATACATCTGCCTGGCTGAAAGCTGCCGCTACATGAGTGATCTGTGCTGCCGAGTGTCCTCATCTCTCAGGTCTGCAATCTGCCGTGAGCATGAGGACGAATGACCGGGGAGCAGATACGCAGATGCTTATCTATGTATGCACATCCACAACACACCCCTCATACATACGTATGTGTACATATACATGCACAAACACCCCTGGTATATAACAGGGCAGTACAGCAATTAAGTAGCGTGTGTGCAAAAGCAAAACGGCAATGGATGAACCAAAAAGCTTGAGGAGCTCATTTAGACTGAATAGGATCATTGATTTAACCAAGTCCTACATTTTTAGAAGATGGAATCAGAGGAGAATCCTATTACATCTCTGTATTTCTTTCCATGTATCTGTCACTGACTTATCGGTAGTTTTAGGAGCAGGATGATCTGAGGCAGCATTAATGCAAAATAACAGGCAAAGGGAAAAGATGTTCTTGAAGATATTTTCAAAAGTTTGGTGTAGATTTTTGTTTTGATTATTTAAACTCTGCTACATGCTTTCAACTGCGTGCGTTAATCTTTTTGATCGTGCAAAAGACCTTCAAACCTTTTCTTGCAAATACTGTGTAATGCCTCTGCAGTTCTGACTGCAGCTCGTACCTGCTGTTCTAAAATACCACAGCTCTATGGGCAGTGTTATGTTTTGTGGTTACTTTTATTTCTATGAGAAAGTTTTAGCCCAGCCTCATACAACAAGAATTTAACTTTCTGGATGTTTATTCTGACTTTGAAATGACAGTGCATGAAACATTTGTAGGAAGCTATGTTTTATTCCTACATCTTCAAAATTGTTGCTTGCTCATGGGAGCCAATACAGTATATTGCAGAGAGCACAAGCATGGCTTTTTTGCCCTTTGACATAGTGACTTGAGTTATGTTTCCCTAAATCATTTAAAGTCAATTATTCAGATTGAAACCTTCCAGTTGCTCATTATGAAGGAGTGGGAGTTGGCAAGAAATAATCAGAAAATACATGTTTCTATTCTGAGTGCTTCTTATTAAAGAGAGGGAGAAAGTATTTGTATATTGGTAGTTACTCCTCATGGATGTTAACTTGTTTTTTCCCTCTGGCAATTTCATTTTTTCAATCCCAGAGTCAAAGCTGCCTTCTGACAAGAGATCTATATTTTGCCTTTTATAAAGCCCAACCCAAACCAAAGCACACTGAGCCTTGTAGCCTTTCCTTTTTGTCTGAGCCTGTTGGGCAGCATTTTCACTGGAGCTGCCCTTGTTGCACCCTGATCTGGCTGTGCAACACAGGAGTATTTAGCGTGGTTTTCTTTCCCAGGCTCCCGGGAGGTGCTGACTGTTGATTTCCTCAGCTCAGGCTGCAGAGCCTGTGGCGTTGGATGTCAAGGCATTGCTTTCACTTCTCTCTGCTGAGCTCTCCAGGGGTAGCTCATTTCATGAGTGAACGCAACAACTCAGCCGTGTTTTGCAAGCAAACAAACAACCTCCCATCATCACAATCTTGCTTTAAAAAAAAAAAAAAAAAAAAGCGTTGGTGTATAAGATTGCGTCATATACGTATTGCCTTCAGGGTGTTGAAAGGGCTTCCTTTGGAGCCAGGCACTTCAAAGGAAAACCAGTCCCTAGATGTGATGTGCAGTGCTCTGTAGTGGGGCTGGCACTACGCCTGTGTGTTTGGCTGAGAAGCTGTGTAGTCCTTCTCCAGTGTCTGGCACCTCGCAGAAGTGGGGGTGTAGTCCAAATTAGCACTTTCTTTCATCAATGGGTTGACCTGTTGGATAAATCATGGTTTTTCTCAAGAGGGTTGCTTCTACCTCCTTGAGGCTTTGAGTTTGGGCGAGGGGTGCCTGTGCCTCAGGTGAAAGGAAAATATAATGTTGATGTTGCCCTGTTTCAGCCAAGCACTCATTTTTGTGCTCCCTCCTGTAGAAAGAGAGATTAGAGAGCCCTGAAATCAAAAGACCTCTCCTACGTGGTCTTTGTTTTGAGGTAATGATTTCTAGCTCTGTTACAGAAGCTTCGAGCAAGTGCTTTCTCAGATGCACCTGGTATTGCCTGTCTTTGCTAACAAAAGTCTCAGATGTGTGTTTGCTGGGGCGGGTGTGTAGGGGTAGATCCGTATCTGTCTCAGGGAAGCGTCCTGTCTCGTTTTGAGGCTTCAAAGGGTCTGGGTGCGCGTGAGTGGGGGACCGTGAGCCCCGCTCAGTCGCTGCAGCTTATAAGTGGAGGAGATTGGGTGGGCACAGACACTGTGATGGCTGACAGATAAGCAAAGGTGGCCCCTTTTGATTCTCTCAGCAAATACATGTAAAAAAGATGTTCAAGCTGTTTCATAATCCGCTTCATAGCTCATTTCTGTTATATCTAAGGGCCACTAGCAATCAGTGGTCTTGCACAAGGAAGAAAGGTTGAAGAAATGGAACAGAGAAAATAAACTTGACCTTACTGATATTAATCTATCCACGAGACAAGGAGGATGGAGATCTCTAAGAGAAGAAGGCAGCTCATGCTGTGAGAGCGGCGTGCAGCGCAGCGGGCTGGGTGGCGGCGGAGGTGAGCAGATGCAGGGGCAGGCCCCTCAGTGCCCCCGTTTCCTTCCCGTTGGCTGATGAGAGCAACCAGAAAGCTTCAGCAGTGGGCTAGGAATCCCGTTCCTGAAGTGCTCCCAAAGTAGGATGGCCAGCCTGCTGCTGGCACTGTGTGGCATGCCAGGAAGAGCAAGGATGCTGGGCACGGGAGAACTTTGTGAGTCTGTACTGAGATGTAGCAGCAAGGGGCTGGAGCAAGAGAAGGTTCTTGGCTTTCTGAAAGCAAAGTGTCAAGTTCTGATGTGAGTGGTCTCCCCTAAAACACAGGTCCAACCGTTTCTGGTCAAAATGCATTGTATCTAGAGCGTAACAGGAGGACAAAAAGAAGCTGCACCAAATCTATGGAGAGAAATGCATCTTTATTAATGAAATCTGATAAAAGGATGGTTAGTGGTCAGGGTGGAAAGCCATAATGTGTAGGTGAGCAAGCTGGATAGATATCAGAAGTCTGAGGAGATAATAATGTAGTCATTTTCCTCTTAACTCTGACTGTGAAGCTATTATTAAAATCAGCCTGGATAATGTCTAGCATGCAATGGCCGTGGGGGATGCAAGCACAGAACAGTGTCCTGGGCTGATTTCATGGCTGTGTTGTGGTTGTATTTTTCTCTGAACTGTCCTGGTCAGCACTGAGAGTATCATTAAACTGCAAATGTTTCTGTGCTTAGGAGTCCAATTTTGTCTGACCTTTTACAGTACAGAGTAATTTTAAAGAACAGGAGGAGAATGGAATGGTCTGTAAATAACTATAGAAAATAATTTAGTACATTCAGTTTTATGGTTTTCTGTCCTCTTGCACCATGAAGATTCTCTTCATAAAGTGTATTCCTTCTTAGGTTTCATGTTGTTTTTTTGGTTGGTTTTTTTTTTTTTTGACAAGTGCTTTGGAAATTTGTGCTTTGGTTGCCTGGTTGGGAAGGTTCTGATTTTCAAACATTATGATCACCTCAATGCTATGAACCACATTTTTAAACGAACTCCTGCAAGATTCTGCTGTCACTGCTAGGAATTTTTTCTTTTGACTTGGAGTGTGCATTTGTAGTTTGAAGAGCTCAGATGCAAATGACCAAGAGAGTAATGCCGCGTTCTCTATGACACTGCAAGCAGAGCGCCGAGCTGGCTTTTCACTTCCACACTTCTGCTCAGTAACAAAACTAAAATACAATCCCTGACTGAAAATATACACACGTATTAATTTTGCTGCATTAGCTGGAAGAGAGTAATTACTGCATAAAGCAGCTAGGCATTTTTTCCATGAAAAGGATGGCGTCATCAGGTGCACCAGAATAAGCACAAAACGTTTCTGAGGTAATTAGTAGAGGCAGTTGGGGTTTCTGGAAGTGCAATGAGTTCACAGTTTTGCTCCCAGGTGTTCAAAACGTTGATGAAAGCTTTTATTATCAATTTCAGCACTGAAAGGCAACTGCATGGATGGTGACATTTAAATTGCTTGTGTTCTCATAGAACTTGATTGCTCGTCTGCCCTGAGATTGCAGGAGGTAGCTGCAGAGGTATGATTGTGATTAGAAGCCAGCCTGTGTAGAGCCAGCTGCAATCCCTTCACTACAATTGCTCTGATTTGCTAGGGTAGATTCACATAGCAGAACTTCTTTTGTTTTTAAAGTATAACTTACTGACACTTCATTCGAAAAAAAAAAAAAAAACAAAAAACAAAGTACAACTAACTCTGATATAAGATTCTTTTAGCTTAATTATTCAGTTATGCCTTGAATTACAAATTGGTTGTGCACGCATTCTAATCCTGCATGAAATCTGGTATCGGGTTATTCTGCGGAGAGCACGACCATCTGCAGAATTAATGTCATCTCTTAAAAGCTGCAGAAATGCTAAGCTCTGAACAGCTTATCGTGAGGATATTTCTAAGCCACAGTCAGCTGAGAATTTTAGGTGAAGCGGAATATTCAGTGCAATGCTCTACGCAGCGTCGCCTGGCTTATAAATCCCTCTGTAACACTTACTTCATTCACTTACTGTTCCTAAAGAGTACTTAGTAATGTTGCCTAGGATTTGTTAAGGTTGTTTTTTTGTCTTCTCGTTAGTTTGCTTTTCCTTGATATGCTACCAGTATTATAACAGTTATTGCTAGAAATGTGAGAGAGAAGGAATATTGCTTCTAAAAGCGTACGGTTTGGATCCCTGATTGTGAACACAGTGGTAACAGAACTGAGCAGATTCTTACTCTCTCCCGTGGTCTGACATCTTTTAGAGACTTACTATTTTGACCATAAACTTAGGACTGAGACACGTAACGGTGGGGCACTGGAGGAGAGCAAGGCTTGCAGAAGGAAAATTCAGCTTTAGGGGGCTTGCAGCGCTCCTTTGGTAAAATAGAATTACTTCTGTTCGATGCGGTTTTGCTTATTATTTTTCTGTGATTTTTGTTTTTGGTGGTGCTTTCTCCCCCATATGTAAGGCAGTGTATTTACTCGATTTTAAATAATGTCTTCTCACTATGATATGTATGTATGTACGTGGTTTGAGATACCAAGTTACAGTGTGACAGTGGATGCAATCATAGTCTAGAAATTTCAGGTGGCTGCAAGCTAGAGACTTTGTGTCGCATCTACTGCAAATTGGCTGAAATGACAAATATATGGTGAATTTTTCCCCATCATTTTTTATTAATTTTTATGTTCTGAACAACATCAAAGAGAGCGCTTTGCCCCTATCTACAAAGCCAGAGTTCTCTTGCTTGATGCACATGGGCTTTCCTCCCAGCCTTCGTATCCCTTGCAACTGCTGTGTTCCTCCTCAGTGAAGTTGTTTGGAGTTAGATACGTGCATTTGGTCCTTTGCAATGAACCATGTGCTTCCTCCTGCTTTTTTTTTTTTATCTTGCAATAAGTTGCACCTGCTTAGCTCTTGTAATGGACTTTGAGTAAATGATTGTTAATTTTTCTTGATGCATTAAAATATACATGAAGTACACAAATGATGTTTTTTAAGGTGGTAATTTCAGTCGTTTTTGCTGACCTCTATCATGTAGGTATTTGGAAATGAATTGCAGAAGAATGAATTGTGAAGTTACTCCAAAAGCACGGTATCATATGGCAAATCTAAAGAAAATAGTGATTAGAAGTTTTATTTTTCCAGAAACAATATCATGGCATCATAGCCTCCCAAACTTAATTTGGTTACAGTGAGTAAATAAAGATTCTTGTATGATGAATATCGTGCTAGAGAAAACAGTTGTGTCTGTCTTTTCATTATTGTTGCTTATTAGCGCATGTTTCTTGCGTGTCCTTGAAGGCGTGCGCGTGCCTGCTTTGGGATTAAGCCTGGGCAATCTGAGTTAAATGGCCTGTGCTAAGTTCTGTTGGAATCAGTGGTGTGGGAGGAGAACTGGGCCATTTATTGGCATTCACTCATGTTACTTCTTCCATTTTGATGCGATACATCTGAATATATAATCCTCTTAATTGCCATCACTTTGAATAGCTGTACTTGTACTTGTTTTCTCTCTAAAACCAGGGTAACTTCTTGGAACAATTTTCATTAAGTAGGTTGAAGCAATTAATGCACATCTAATGGCTAATTCTGTGTGATAACACTTTGCTTAATGGGATTTATTCTGTAGCGGCATTTATGAGACGCTCCCAGAGGCGCAAGTGAGACTACTGCACTGCACCTCGGCATTGACTTTGTGCCCAGCATTTCTCTCTTCCCTTTTTCAAATAAGGGATAGACTCTAAGTCCAGATGCAAATGAAATATGGATTAGTCACAGCTAATTAAAAAAAAGAAAAAAAAAGAAAGAAAACAAAAAGCCAACATTTGTGTTAAGGGAGAATGCTGTTTTATTTTATAATAGCCAGTGCATTGCCTGGACAGCCTGGTTCTTTGTTATGTATTTTAAGTAGTACAACATACAGCAGTCAGCTCTGTGGCAGGAAGAAGTCTTCACGGATAGCAGCAGCAGAAGGATTTTTGTAGGGAGTACACAGCAGAAGTAAACATAATGCTAAAGAGCCTTTTCACATATAGGGGAAAATTCATCACCTGTGGGCATTTGGCCATCTCTCACCCCACTCAACAGTTCTGTAACTGCCCTTTCCCATGCTATGTTTGGAAAAAAGGTTAATTAAGCACTGAGTATTACGAAAAATTGAGAAAGTAGAAATCCCCCTTGCATTCTAATTCCAACTCACTTGCACACAGAAAGCAAAAAAAATGCTGTTTCTGGGCAGTGTTTGTCTTTGTCTGCACATCTCAGAGGTTTCCTGATAAGGCTTTTGTGGAGAGAGATGGGGTTTATAGGGTAAATATAATGCGAAAATTTTCATCCATTTTAGGAGCAGCATTAAGGCCTTTTAAAGGAACATCTTTCATGAGATCTGCAAGCAGTTTTATCAGCACAGTGATAGTGTAATGCATAATTCAACACTTAGAGAATGAGAGTGAAGTTAACATCCCATCTTATGTGGCTGTTTCAGAGATGTGTGCTGAAACTCTCAAGTATGAACAGCTTTGTTCAGTCACCTGTATCTGGCCTAGTCACTGAGTGCTGCTGCTGTGTTTTAAGATGCCATGAAGAAATACAAGGAATCTAAACGCTCTACAGGTAGCTATGACATTCCTCCAGGAAAAACAGAATGAAACAAGCCTAGTCGTAAACAGCAGGTAGGATTTCTGCGTGCAGCGTTTCTGGAAAATTATCTTCTCCTGAAAAATTGTGAAGAAAAATGAATAGGGTAATGGGTGTAGTGGGTGTAGGTCGATGATGGTAGCTCTCCTTTCCAGGTATGAATGGCTGTTCCTCATAATGATATACGTGAATGAAAAAGCTCTTCAAAGAAGGAATTCTCTGTTTCTATATGCTTTACAAAGTACGCTGTACATATGCTAAAATTCACAAATATCAGCATTATAGGTTACAGCAGTATGTGCCTTCTTAGAAGCCCTGTTTCCTACTGAGGTCAGCTTATACGCTCACTCTCCTTATCAGTAGGCCCGTTTCCAGCAGACCTAAGAGAGGAGGCAAGCAGGCAACGGACAAGTAGGTTTCTCCAGGTTACACAAGGACTGATGCCGTCTAGATAGAAGGACAAACTCGAGTCAGCGCTTGTGTGACAGCAGCACGAGCTCTGCAGGGACCTGCTGGGTTGTGGCTGCCGATGGCCGGCTGATGGGCATCCACAGCAAGCATCACCTCTGGGCCAGGCTGGGGCTAGGCCGGGATGTGAGGGTGCGAGAAGTTCTGGAGCACGTTTAGGAATGCCAAACACACGTTTAGTTCTAGGATAAGAACAAAAGCCAGGGGGAAGGGGTGAAGTGGAGATTATTTGTAGCTGGGGTATAAGGCAGAAAACAAATTAGTATGGTGGGTGACTTCATTAGTTTTTTTTCCCCATATGTACTGACTTCATACCTCTGTAATTCAGCTTGCTCTTTGTTTAATGCAAGCACAGATCAGCCTCTGAAATCTCACTACTGTTATCATATATGCTTCATCGTATAAAAATCGTAGATCCTGCCGTGTTTATTTTGGCTGATATCCAACTCTAGTACTCACTCTGGTGGATTGACTGTTACTGTAGGATGTTGCTTATTTTTTTTTCCTTAGAAAAACAAACAAGAACTAATAATACCAACACATTAAAATTTTTGAATACGATCTTCTCCTGCCCCTCTGAAACCAGTGCATTCAAGAACCGTATGGAATCTCAGTGTCTTTACTGCCTTGCTGTCATCATCCCATCCTGTTTTCAGCATACAGAACAAGAACTGGTTGCTTCACCATGAAGTGCTTGCAGAGATCGATGGAGATTTGTGCACTCCCTCTGTCCAAGAATTCAGCCCGTGGTTTTCAGAGGAGCCGACCCAGAGTATTGCAATTGGTCACCAGAACTTTGTGCAATATTGTCTGTAATTACTGTTGGCAGGCGGACTCTGAAGCTGAGCCTCTTTGGGAAAAGGATTTCATGTTTTTAATACGTCTGCAATGTAGGCTTAAATACAGCATGGTTACCTGGACTGACAACAACAGGCAACGTTGAAAATCTTCAAACTGTAAAATATAAATGCTCTTACAGAGAGCCCACAGTGCCAAAGACTTGGTTTTACAAAAAGTACAACTTTAGTACCTGTATTAATCTTTGGCAATGGAAATTAATTTTTTCCAAATCTTCACTGTTACATTCTTAAATTTGGTACTCTTACTAATTTTCGATAGCTTTGTTTGGAAGCTCTCACATTCATTTTTGGCATAGAAGTTGTTACAACCGATTAACAATTGGGGAAAAAAAAATGCAGCTAATACAACAGAAATGAACTTCCAGAACAAGTAGCAGGCATGACTGGGGACTACGGCTAGTATTTACCGAAGTAGCTTGAAGGCTAACAGATACCTCTGCTAACATTATTGTTTGTTACTCGTGATGTAGAGACATACCTCTATGGTATATGTTGCTTATGGATATGTTGGATAGCGGAATTAACTTGATAAATTTTAATATTAGTTGCATGCACTATGGGTATGGGTAAAGCACGATAGTTTGCTTTCATCTCAGTCACAAATATTGACCTAGAATGGTTTGAGCTCTTCTTGTAAATATACAGGAAATTTTTATGATGAGAGCTTGGGGATCCTTTTTCTTCGCTTGCTCTGCCTTTGCCATAGTTCTCTCTCTCCACAGAGAAATGATTAATAAGGTAAAAACCTCCCAGTGTCTGAGAGTTGGAGAATACTTCAACATTTTTTGCAGTCAAAATATTACTTTTGTTATCCCTTTCTTAAAGGTGGCAAAATAAAGCCTTGGCATAAAGCCATTAGTAGCAAGGATGTTCTTTCCTTCTGTTGTTTTTTCCGTACAGGAATGCATTGCTTTCCAGCAGTCCTTAATTCAGACTGTCTGTCCATCTATCTATCTATCTATCTATCTTTTCTCTTTGTATTTGCTATTTCCTACCTGTGTGTGAAGAGGTACATCTCAAAATACAGCAGTGTGTTTTCTTACGCTCCAATGCAATCTAACGTAAGGTACTTGAAATTGAGTACCTCGGGATGGATTATAATAAAATATATATAATAGTGGTGAGAGGATGAGCGACCACAGTTACGTCACCTGGCAGCGGACTACAGACTGCACCAGCTAAGTGTTATCAGGGACATAAAGCCATGCCCTGATAGTTTATCCAGCTCATGTCTGTTCTCTTTAGCAGTGTTCTCCTTTGCCAGACTTTAGATGTGTAGTTGCTCCATGCTGTTAAGATGTGAACGCACCCAAATTAGAGGAAAAAACACACCGGACGGGGAATAAGCGATTTCTTCTTTTCCAAAGGGGAACTTGCAAGAGATTCTGGAGTTAGCATTTGCCCTAAGAGCCTGCTGAAAGGTTCCCTCAAGGACACAGGCGTTGTTTGTGGTAATGTTTCCATGTTGTTATTGCTCTTCCGTTGGCTCTTTTTGTGAGACCCATGAAGGGTTTAGTGTTCGAGGTCACTGGAAAAAGGCTAAGCTTTGGCCAGCGGTGCTGAAAAAAAGAAGCAGCAAGGAATTAACATTAAACCAAACCCTTAACCAACCTTGCTTTCTACTCTGTATCTAACTGCCATTACACGTGTGCCATCTCCTAGCAGTCAGAATGTGACACAAACATCCCCTTGCTAAGTGGGTTGGCAGCAGGGGACGGGGTGCTATGGGAAGGGCTGTGCTGAGCCTCTCCCACCCCAGCGCTTGTAGCTGCGCTGTGCAGAGCCCGAGCCGTTAGGGCCGGCAGAGCCTCCTTCCTGCCCATAACCTGATGCCACCGCTGCCGCTGTGAGGTGACTTAACCACTTCTCTGCCCGACAGCAAGCTTCACTGGTAATTTCTTCAGCAACAAAGATGCCTTTTTGGACGCACAGGTCTGAAAAGAGACTGCGGTGAGACATCTTGAAACTCTGCAGGTCTTAAGTGTGTCTACCCTGAATTGTCCCGATGGATGCCCTAAAATAAATCTTAAAAGCTTTCCGCGGAGCTGAAAGCTTTGGATGACAGCCACCCGAGTTTTGTAAAATGCTGCTGTGAGCTTAACTAAAAAAAGTGGATGGCTTTCATTATAAAGGCTTACTGTCCTTTCTGTCGCTTGCTCTTTTGGCACGGGTTAGGTCTTCTGCTGTCAGTGATTTCAGATGGAAACTGATCCTGGAGAAAAGAAAGGAAAGGCAAAGCTGGTTTAATTCCAATAGGATTAGCAGTGATGAGCGTATGGTCACGGCTTTGCCCGACTGAACCCCCAGAGGGGTTCCTGTAATTGTTGCAGCTTTGCACTGCAGCCAACACAGACCAAGGAATTGCTCATGGACCGGTGCCTGCACATAGCTGCAATCCTCCCTCTGGCACCTCAAGCCTTCAGACTGCTGTGCCGTGATGGAAAAGATCCCTGCTTTTCTTCTCTGCTTGCAGCTGATCAAGTGTGTTGGATTTGAGTTCAGTCTGAGACAGAGCAGCCCTGTTATGTCTCTTGTGTTTGTGCATCTCTACGCTTGGTTTGACATGAGCTGTGAGGTCCAAGCAGTCCCTCCCTGCATTAGCACCGAGACAAGAAGAACAATGCACCAATTAGTCTTGTGGGAACGGCTTTATAAATCCTCCGTTTGGGCATCATTCTTCATGTCATCAATATATTTGATTACTGGAGACATGGGCAATGAGTTAGCAGCAAGCTGTCAGCAAACTTGTGCTTCCTCTGCTCTCTGTAAAGGCTAACTTTAAAGTGCTAGGGGAATGTCTACTGTACCCACAGGGTGCCCACTGAACAGACAAATGCCTCTGGTTGTGATTGAAAGCATCTTGTGTTCGGTTTGGAGTCTCTGCCTTCAGCCTTGCTGTTTATAGACTTTAGGATTCCCACTGAGCCAAGATGTGTAGACTGAGTTCTTCTAAGTAGTGTTCCATAGCACGCATTTGGTCTTAGAAGCCGAACTCTTTTAAAATAGATGCCTCTTCAGTACCAACAAGGCTGCCTGAGAGAAAGGCTGGAGTGTGTTATGCTGTGGGATGCTCAGGCAAAAATCTCGAAGGGGAGGAGTAAAAAAGCTAGAAATAACCATATGAGTGGTAAGCCTTGCCTCTCTGGGTACTTAACAAGTAGGTACTTAGAGCAGGGAACATCTTTTACATTAACTCAACTGAGCTTCTGCTATCCCTGATGAATATGAGTCTAGTGAAGGAGCACGTGTCTAACCTAAAATCCCTACAAAAGCTGAAAGCTTCACAGCTTACATCTGTTTGCTGAGCTTGCTGAATATCTGGGTTCTGCCATCGCAGTGCACTTGGTTTGCTGTGTCTAGGAGGCATCACAAGTTTTGCTTCAGGAAAGCCCTTTGCACCGAGTTCTTGCAAAAGCGAGAAGTGAAAGCAGTGCTTTTTCTGAGAATGACTGACTGTTTGGGTACGTGAGGAGTCCCCTTCCAGAGATGAGAAAGGCACTCCCCTCTGTTCTGTTTCTGACAAGGCTCTGGAAAGATTCCGAGGGCAGAAAGATTGCCTTGTTCAAGGTGGGCAGAAAGTTAAACTTCTTCACCTTCAGAGTGAAAAGGGAGATCATTTACTGCTGGGTTTTGTGCACACATTTGGTCTTCTTTCAGCAAATCAGCTGGAAAGTGTTTGGCATTTGGTCACATGATCATTTCCATCTTCTGAATCTATTTCTTCTCAAGTGAATCAAGAGGAAACTTGCACTGCTTGAACTTAGTGATAGTGCCTCCCTGAATGGGATCCTAGCAGAAATATGAAAGGCTTGCCAGGTTCTTAAAAGATCTTATCCTGACCTTGTGTTTCCATAATGCTAACATCTTTCGGCATAAAAAAGTGGAAATTAATGACCTGGAGTGCTTCTTTATTTTTCTTTTTCCTCTTTCAAAGTTTAATTAATCTTGCTGCCTAACGTCCAGTCTGATAACACGAATCCTGATAATATACACGTTTTGCTCCTTGGTTTTAAGGCCAAGGAAAACAGAAAACTAATGTTGAACATGGCCAAAGCACAGCTTGTGTCCGTGCTGTGTTTCATAAACAGGTGATGATGTGCTGATGGAAAAAGTCTTCTCCAGCACTTTGCCCATGTTTAGATATCTTGCTTCAACATCCTCCTGTATTTTAGTGGACTGCTGAAATTTGGACTGGTCAAACACTGGAAAACTGTGGTGCAGGGGGCACCGTGGGGCTAGTTTTGTGTTGAGCCAGTGCTGGCATAAGTATTGTCCTGTGAATCTTTAGAAGAACTGAAGGAAGCTGCTCTCAGCTTGTTGGTTGGCTTAATACGTGATGCATGATGTTAGGCAAATATCTTAACCTTTCTGTCTCCATTTACCCCATGTATATGAGGTTTGATAATCCTGAAAGTAATGTAGTGCTTATTGTTGAACTTTATTTTATAAATTGTAAAAAATGGGAGGGGAAGAAGGAAAGCAATCCAAGATCTTAGTCTTATTTTACTTCCAGAGATTTGTTTCTAAACATAATTAAAAAAAAATGAATGCAAACTCTTAGTTAAAACAGATCTGGTGTTCAAAAATGTGTTTTTCCTTTGGCTGTGTGAGCCTCTCGGTGGGAGCAGTGATTTGATCGTCTACTTCAGAATTTACAGTTGCATTACCGAGTTTCCAGGCACGGATTTGCAGCCATGCTTTATACAAATCACACCCTTGAGCAGTGCTACAGACCATCGCCATTAGCTCCGTTTCTGCAGAGGAGGCTCCCTTGCGCTGCCCGAATGGCACCTGCAGACGTAATGAACTCTCCGTTGTGACTGGATGGACTGGGGAGAAAGCCCATTGCGCAGAGCGGCCCCACTCTCAGTGCGGGAGCAACCGAGCGCCTTGAAGTAGTGCATTAAGTGGTTCAACTGCTATCCATCACGTGTGGTTAATAGGAATTGCCATACTTTGTTCACCTTAGGAAGGAGATGAATCATACCAATTCTTTTCAATTTATCTCCGTAGAAGGGTTTCACAGGCTCTTGATCATTCTCATCTTCCTCTTTTGAACTCCCTCCAATTCTCTGTGCAAAGCATGCCTCAGATTCATTTCTAAGTGATTTTTTCTTTAATAGCTGTGCAATGCACCTTTCCTTTGGCAATGGTCTTGGAGCTGCGTATTAGATCCATATTTACTTTTGCTTCTTGACCTGAATTGTTTTTATTTTTCAGCTGCATTTTCAGGCTTGCTGCATGTTTACTGATTCAGGAGCAAGTTAATTAGTTCTAGCTGCTGAAAACCATTGGCATTGCGGTGCTCTGCTTGATGCGTTCGGGGTACGAACATGTCACGAATGCGGACTATGAAATTAACACCGACATCTTCTGAAGAGCAGTTTTATTGAGCTCTCAATTAGGGCATTAGCAGATTTTCTTCCTCAGCAAAATATTAAGGATTATTTTTGGTACAAAAAAAAATTCTCAAAGGGATCCACCCAACAGGAGGCATCTCAATTGGGACAGGTCCTGGGCAGCCTGCTCCAAATGACCCCATTGGGTTGGACATCCATTGCTGCCCTCCAAGCCCATTTGTTCTAGGATCCTCATTTGGATTTCCATCTCCTTTGCAAAAAGGCAGGCTTGCCTCTGTACTGGCTTCACTTCCTAAAGTGCTGTGCTGCACTGCCACATGTATGTTGTCAAGCACGTGTTGATACAAATGGCCTTGTTTGCTGATATGTGTGGTCTTTCTGTGCAGATGCTGTAGCAGTTCTTGGACTGACGGACCCCCGACTCTGCTACTTGCTTGATGGATTCCTCTTCATTTACGCAGTCATCATCACGGCCCTTTTTGTGAAAGCTAAGGTCAGTCTATCCAAACACTGATGCATTTCGCTTTTGTGGTGCTAGCACGGTGGGCCGAGCTGGAAAATGGGGCTGGAAGCAGGAAGCACATCTCTTAGAATAAGACCTTTTTCTTTTCTCTTTCTTCTCTCTCTCTCTTTTTTTTTTTTCCTCTCCTTTTCTGGTACCAACCTGAGTATTTTGGGCAAATGCTGTCTGAGGGTTCAGGAGTGAAGGGAAAGTGTATGAACGGTATGAGGGTATTTTGATGCCACAGTTATGCATGCAGTCAGAGATTCTGGATAGAATAGCTGGGAAATGGTTGGTCAACAGTGATGTGGTTTCTTCTGCAGATTTGTCATTGGAAAGAGAAGAGAGGGCGTGCAGAAAATTCAGAATGATGCCAAGTTCATGAAGGAAGTAGTAAAATGTCTCAGGAAGGCAGACGTGCCCTTGCCTTTAGCCCTCAGCACGCTCTCTGTCCTTCTGGTCCGTTCAGCTGTTTGCTGGCGGGGTGCATGGTGCTGAGCTGTAACAAGGAAGCTGCTGCAGGCGGGAAGGAAGCAGGAAAGCCATGTGGTAATGCTGGGCTTTCAGCCAAATGCAGCAGAGCTGAAACGCCATCGTCATGAAGCTCCATGAGGCTGATGGGGCATCTTCTGGGTGGTTCTTTGTCTTGACCCAAGCCTAGGACTTACACGTTTCCTAAGCAGTGGCATCTCTCTCTTTTCTTCCCGCTCAGTGGAGTTTTTTTGTGGTGGCTTTTGCTAAAGGTACAGCCTTGTTACGACCTTCTATTTATGGACTATGTAGCCGACGTGAGGCTCCATTAACAGAAGAAGAGGTCGGATGCTTGGTAAATTACTAGCCCTGTCAAAGGCTCAGTGACTGTCAGGAGGAAGGCGTGGAGTGGGTAAATTGTAATTACTACAGATTTTTATTTTTTAAAAAGCCAAATCAGATTCATCCTATTCCTCAAACTCAACTAGAACTCAACTGGAAAGTTGTTTTTTAAGAAAGATCTAATGTGTGATAATAATTCAACAAGATTAAAGCAATACAGAATGTAAAATTACACTCTGAAAAGAGTAGAGCACGAAGGAGCTGCTCTCATTGACCTAGAGCTGCCCTTTTTACCTGAAACAAGCAACTGCTCATCCTGTGGAGCTGGACTTGTATTGCTGCAGCCCCACCAGTTCCACGGGCTGGCTGTGTACGCGCTGCCCAGTTTCTGATGAGAGGAGAGAAGGAATGAAAGGACAGAAGCCGCTGTCCCCTTGCTCACAGTATGGTCTCTCTTCCAGCTTAGCCAGGCCTCTGAACCACAGCTGCTGCCGGGCCAGGACGATGTGTACAATGTAAGTATCTGCTGTGTTGTGTGTGCTTGTTTCTAAATCATTCTACCCGGACACACCTTTCTGGGCACTTAGTGAATTGCCTGTGGATCGGCAAAACATGGGACGAACCAGCTGACAAAAGCACTGCAGCCAGGTGTGAAGCATGGCTTTTAGAAGGAGAGCTATACAAAGAAAAATCAAAGCTGACCAGGGCTGTTGCGTGAGGCCATACCGGAGACCCACCCAACCCTGTGGCCTGGCCACAGTCAGCATCAGAGGCTCTCCCTGCCGTGAGAGGATGGATACGAGTTCCTGCCTGGCCTTCTAGATGAATTGCTTGCTCATGGTAGCACTGAACTCTGGCTCTGCATCTGGTTACCTTGATTTTTGTTTTTATTTTTATTTTTCTCTCACGCTCTTGACTGTAGCCACATCCTGTGACGAGTTCTACCATTTCACGATGTGATGTATGAAAAGTAATGTTCTGTTTTCAGTTTAAAGTACCACCTGTCACCTTTTCAGTAGCACTGGCTACCGATATGCACTCAGTGTACAGAATAACTGTGCTCTTCTGACCTGAAATCTCTCCTTTGCCCTCTTCCAAGGTAACCTTTTCCAGATGGGAGATGTATAACTTCTGCATCCACTTGATGCAAATGCAGATGAGCTGCTCTGCAAAAGCAAACAAAAACAACAACAGCAACAAACAAGGTCTTGTACATACAACCACCAGTGAGAGAGAAGGCACAGAAGTCAGTCTCCCTCTCTCTCCTGCTCTTTTTCAGCTCAGTTCTGCTTGGAAAGTTTCTTGATGTAAATGGTTTGCAGCTTTCTGCTGCACAGACCATTCTTTCTGGCTCCCATAGCTTTGCTGTGGACAATTTTGTTGAAAGAAAAGTAAAAATTAAGAGGTAAAAACAGCTTATAATACTCATGGAGTTGGACTCCAAGCTGGGTAATTTATTTTCTTATGCTAAGCCAAGCTCTGTTTATTTTCTCATGATTGTGACATCCACCACTACTTCTTCCTTTCTCGTTTCAGAAACTGTCCCGTGGGCACAGAGATGAATACGATGTGCTGGGCACCACGCGTGGCGCAGACCTTGAGAAGGGCGGGAGACATGAGGTAGCTTCCTCCCACATCTCCCCCTCTGCTCTTTGAATCCAGTTCCTTCCTCCTTGCGTCCCACCGCGGTTCCGACACGCGTGCACCCAGCACCCGTTTGCAAGTCACCGGGGTCGTCCTTGGGAAGGGAATGGCACAACCCATGCGGTAGCTGTGGCTCTGGCGGCGTGACAGGGACAAAAGTGAACCTCCCCCTCTCCTTTGATCCGTGCCCCCACCGCTTTGCTGAGAGCTCACAGCCGCCCCGCTGGAGGTGACACCCAGCTCTGGCGGATGCGGGGCAGGCGAGGTGGGAGCGAGTGTTTCATGAGCGCTCGCTGCACGTGATGCTGCCAGGCAAGCACCGAGGGTGGCGAGCAGCAGCTGGAGCAACTGCTTCTGCTGCGGAGCCCAACAGCTTCAAAGGAAGAGGGAGGGGAAACCTTCTGCGTCTGCATGTGGGGCGTGCCTGCCGGTGGCAGCTGGGGGGATCAGAGGAGAGTTAAGAATTTTTTAGCAGTTACTAAAATCATGTGACTAGCCTAGAAAACAAGTTGTTTTAACAGAGCCTTTTGGATGGAGGCAAGGTGGGCCCTACTGGCTGTGTCCATGGAGCTGTAGCCGGGCCTTAGAGCAAACCCACGGGCACGTACAGGTGGCGGGACACCAGCAGTGCAACACGTGGGCAACTTTCTTCCTTTCTTTTCCAGCAGAGAAGAAGGAACCCCCACGAAACCGTCTACTCCGTGAGTAGAGGACTAGGGGGGTGGGTGATGGCTGCTTAGGGACTTCTCAATAGCTTTAACTCCAGCTAAATGTGGTGATCTGTGCTCAGAAGGACAGAGCCACGAACACGAATGCTCGTAGCTCACTCCAACTCTATGCGTGTGTTCAGCACTTGCTGAGAAGTGAGCTTGGTTCACAGTCTGGCCCTCACCGTGGCTGATTGGCAAGCCCTGATCAGTGCTGGTCGTGAGCCTGTGGGATGGAGGGAGGGAGAGCCCCTTTCTCTTACCCCTCACCCTTACTGTGTTACAAGACTGCCCTGTCCCTGGGCCTCAGCAGTGCGTTTGGTTTTGTCTCCTGAGCAAACTCTGCTTAAAGGTTTTCTTTGGAGATTTTTGGTGCAGTGCAGTACGTGGCACCCATGTAGCTAAATGACTTGGTCACTGTTCTTTGTTTAAATGGTTGGAGGCGGTGTGGTGCTGCTGAGCAGAGCTGATGGTGCCTGGCTTATGCTTCCCTGCATGTCAGCCAAGACCATCACTGTCCCTCCCCTGGATGGGGTCAAAGTTCTGCACCGGGGTTGTATCATACATGGCAGCCCCAGACAAGCAGGACTGGTTAGCTTTTCTGGTGACACTGACTCCTTCCCCCTCTTTCTTGCAGTCCCTGCAGAAGGACAAGATGGGCGAGGCGTACAGTGAGATTGGGAAGAAGGGAGAGGTGAGTCCCTCCTCATGGGAGCAGGGGTGGGTGCTGCTCATGGCTGCTCCCTAGCAGAGCAGCAGCCCGGGCTGCATGCAGCTGAGGCAGTTACCTATTTCCTGTAGTACCCGCTGTGATAGGTACAGCAGTAAGTAAGAGATGAAGCTACAGAGTTATGGCAGCCACAAAGCCAGGTGGGGATTGGGCGGCAAGGTTTGTGCCATCAGCATTAGAAACATGGCCCATAGGTAGCAGCCGTGTTCCTGAGGAGGCTGTGTAATGTCAAGGGGGAAACACTGCAACTTCTGACAGGAAAAGTCTGACGGTGACCCCAGTCACCTTCTGAGATGAATGAGGAATATCTGAAGGAAATGCCTGATTTCAAGGGCTGCGAAGCTCGGAGCACAGCCCCATTGAGCACCTACTTTCCTCCAGGGCTGCTCCAAGCTGCAGTTTCACCGTGTTTCTCTATGGGCTACTGTATCTGCTCTGCCCTGTAACCACAAGTCAGCACCTGCAGGCACTGCACGCTTGTCTGCAGACAGGGAACTGGGTGAACATTCCCCTCCCCTCCCCTTTTCTCCATTATTTATAAGGGAACAGTTCTGTTGTGTCCAAGCATAGCAGCAAAGGGACAGCTTCAGTTCAGCGAGCTTGCTGCCGGGGGAGGGATGCTTGTGTTGGAAAGAGACCATCGCGGTACGCTGTTTGTGGCAAAATGAAAAATTGCTGTGACCTACACAGGTTCTATTTTGAGTCAAAGCGTCTTACACGTAACCTTTGATTTCCCTCTGAGAAGAGAAAGAAGGGGTTTTCAAGAGAAAGCTTAGCATTGAAAAATGATGAAGCAACAGCCATATTTAACACCTCCCGCTTTTTATTGCTCTGAAGGCCCATCTGCCACACTCAGGCTCTGTTTGTGAGCTATGAGTTTATGCAGTCTCACCCTGGTTTTACTTAAGAATGTTTCTATTACCAGCAGGGTGAGGAGGGAAACCAAAGCCTTCCCTCGTCCTAGACACGTGACCCTTTAACAGCCTGCTGCAACATTAACTCAGGTGGGCAGTGCTCTCTGCCATCTGTAACATACAGGAAACGCTCCCAGAGCCATTGCTGCAGGGCTGCAGGCTGGTTACAGCCAGCCATGGGCCTGGGGAGCAGTCTCCATCCTGGGGCTGCAAGCTCGGTCATCCCGGCTTCCCACCTGGAAGCTGCAAACCACAAGTCAGAGACAGGAACTTACAGCCCGTGTCCCAGGAGAGTGCAGATCACTCAGGCACCAGCTGACCTGGAGCAGCAGCTCAAAATACATGGACTCACTGATTCGGGAGTGCCCTCAGCCCACAAAGCAGCAGCTGGCTGCAGGAATGCTGCCGCACCTCCTGGCGTTATAGCACTATGACAGGAAAATGTCATCTCACCAAAGTAGCTTCCCTTGCTCCTTTCTCCTTCCGTGGCCCTTGCAGGAGGTTGGGGCAGCTCCAGGTGGCACTCACTGGCGGGCTCTCCCCCAGTGCATCCTCAGTACAGGATGGGGGCACTCAGGCTTCTCTTTCCATTGGTGAAACAGGAAGAGCACTAATCTCTGCTTGTTTTTCTTTCCCAAAGCAGCAGCGGCGGCGAGGAAAAGGGAATGATGCTGTTTACCAGGTAGGTGACACGTCCACAGCTGCTCCCCTCATCTATCTCTGCAGCTGAACCGCAGCCTCCATCGCGTCTGCCTTCCCTTCCAAGTTATCACAGGGAAGTCCTGAAGTTCAGGATTTCACGCCTAGTCGTGTAGTCAGCAGAGCTCACAGTTTGCTGGCTCTTAACAGCCAATAGTGTGCAGTTAAAATGTACTCTAAAGATCAGCAAAACTGGTCAGAATGAGGTGCTGCAGCCGTGCATTGCTAACAGTTCCTCAGGGTGCATCCTACCTCCAGGTAAGTGACACCACAGTGACACCAAGGAAATGCTCATGATATATATATATATATATATATATTAAAAAAAAAAAAAAAAAAAAAAAACCCTCTGTAAGAAGCCAAAACCAGAATGATGCTCTGCCACCCTCAGCATCTTGTTCCTGACCTGACAGCCACCTCTGGAGAACCAAGCCCTCACCTTACCTCTGTTTCTCTCTTCCTCAGGGGCTCAGTGCAGCGACCAAGGACACGTACGACGCTCTCCAAATGCAGCCCCTGCCCCCCCGCTAAGTGGGACTCGCAGGGACGGGCAGCAGTGAGGGATGCCCACATGCTTGGGGGGAGGGAGAGGGGGGAAAGCTTTTTTCATCCCAAACAAAACAAAGAGCACTGCGTTTTTTCTCAGTGCAACAGTCTCCTTTGGTTGGTGCAGGGAGGGTTCCTTCTCTCCTCCTCTGGAATCGTGTACCAGCAAGCTTTAGCTCCTGAAGTGTACATAGCTGTAAAGTTATTATTTCCCCCACCAGTAGTTATTAGGTTGTTTTTGCAAGATTTGTGTTGTAGGACCAGGCCCCAGCTCCTGCCACAGCCGTTTCTGTAGCTCCTCCTCACCTTCTGGGGGCACCGAGACACACACCTGCAGGCTCATTGCATTTCAAGACCCTTGTAAGGACAGGGCTGTTTCCTGCAGTGTTTATCTTCACACCATTTGACAACAACAGCCAGCTCAGCCTTCCGCTTTAAATTTACCTTTTAAAAACTGCTGCGGCAGGGGACAATTTTTTTTTCCTTTAACTGTGAAAAGTGATGCGGTGTCACTGCAGTGAGGGGCACAGGGGGTTGCCAGCTCTTCGACACGAAGCAAGCAAGAGCCAGGCAATGGCTGAGAGATGCTTGGGAAGGCAGAAGCCAGCAGCGCTGCAGTGACCACGAGGAGAATGGACTCTGAGTACAAGAGAGGCACTGGGAAAGCTGGGAACCTCACCCGTCCCACGTGGTGGAGGGCTGCACCTGCTGAGCTTCTGCCCCTTCACATTATTCGCAACACCTACCACCACCGCTGCAGCCGCCTCCCTTTGAAAGAGCTTGTGTCATGATGGCCGTGTCGGGGAAAAAAACAAAACTATCACTTCTGGGCAACAGATTCTTTGTATAAAAGCCAATATTAACGCAGTTCCAAACCAGCTGAATGCACTGGGTTACTCTTAAAAGGTAATGCAGGTATTATTCCAAAACGGTAGTAAATCAATAACATAATGTGTTTGTGATGAATTAATAAAGCGAGCGTCGAAGACCTGTGTGTGCATGCGTGCGCCGAGCCACTGTGAGCACGGTGCCCCGCTGCATGGCAGCAGCGCAGTCTCCTGAGCGAGCTGCTGGGGCCCGTGTTCCCCTGGATCAACTGAGAGGCGGCGCTGGGACAACACCGCAAGCCCCAGTGTCAACTCGCTGTTCACTGCGAGCTGCAGCCCCAGGCAGGGATTAGAAGGCTGTGCTGTCAGCATCTGTCAGCAAAGCGGCCAGGGGAGAGCCCTGCAAAACTAGGGTTATTGCAGCACAGGCCTCCAGGCCAGGGAGCAGAGCTGAGGGAGCAGAGCTGCCTCTGTGGCGCTGCCCAGGGGAGGTTACGCGTTCACGTCTCACAAGACACTGCTCGAAGCACAAAAGCCTGCTGCCCTCACCCGCCCCAACACACTGACAGAACACAAACAAGGGCATACATGTTAAAACACTTGGAAAATGGTTTAATGATGTTTACAACAGAAATGAACTGTACAATTACAGTAAGTTTAATATATATAAAAAATTACAGCAGACAAATGCATCTACACAAAATCTACCTTTTCATTCTGATTTACCATAATCTACACAATCTCTCACCGCCTACAGCTACCTGTAGGCAACCACTGGGAAAATAATAATAATAATAAAGGGTATCTTTAAAGAGACAGCACTTCGCCTTCCTCCTCCCCCCCCCGTGCGACCAGCGAGGTTTGAAATGTGTGGGACCCGACCTCTCAGGCTGAGGCGTGGGGTGCAGCGGGTGCAGGTGCTCCACGGGCCCCTTCCCGTGCTCTGCTGACCCGAAGGTCCCAGCGCAGCGCTCGAGGGAGGGCACGAGGACGGCCCCGGGCGGTTAAGACTGAACTTCTGCTCTGTTTTGGAAGAGAAGCAGAAGGGGCTGCTCTGACACCGCACCGTCCTCCGACCACGTGAGAACGAGCGCCAGGTTCCCAAGGCCGGGCTCGTTTTTCAGCTCCCCCTTCTTTGCACAAAGGGCTGGTTTACGAACTAACGCGTTAAATATCTTTTAAAAAACAACATTTGAGCTCCTTCCTCCTCAGCCCATCCCTTAAGAGCAGTGAAGAACCCTTTGCTCTGAGGAAGAGCCCCGGGTTAAGGGGCGCGCGGCGAGAGGAAGATGCTGTCTCTTTAAAAAGAAAGCAAGGATCCCAGTTGGGAGCGGCCGTCAGTGAAATGCAATCCGAATTGGCGGTCTGTGGAAATTCTTCATGGAGCATTATGTACAGTTTAAAAACCCTTCGTTTTTTTTTTTTAATTTATTTATGAACACCTAGGCAGTGAAAACTGTTATGTTAATACATACATAGACACACCCAAAACATACAAAAATACTATTATTTCAAACTACTAAGAATAGGACAAGTTCAGTTATCTCCATGCTATGACTTTAAGAGCATTACACTGAAACAAACAAGAATTTAAACGACAATTTTTTAATATCCCAGAAATATACCAAAATATACATCTAAGCTTTGGAATTACTGAGGTTAGACTAATGCAAGTGCTGGGTAATCGTACTTAATACACAAGTCTAAGGTTCTGCAGGAAAGAAATTATCTTTGGTATCTGCATCAGGCTAATAATATTAACATTTGGATTTTGCTTTGGGATAGAGCTTGTATGACCCTAGAACCAAACACCCCCCAATCAACTGAGATTAAAAAGATCCATGTAAAAAGTTCCTCCGTTTGCAACCCCCCCAAAAAAGTTAAAAAGTCACAGGCATCTACCTAGCATAAAAGGTTGAGAAATACAATGCATAGTTGCACAGTGGTGCTGCAAAAATAAAAGAAATATAGAAAAAAGGAGCTAGAGGAGAAATGAAAAGCTTCTTCTTCTTCTTTCAGGGATTTCTCACAACAGGACAGCCTCTTCCAAGCAGTGACCGGGGGGGTGGGGGGGAGGGGGGGAAAGCTCGGAAGTGCACCTCAGCGTGTATTAATCGACGTCACCCAGCCCCCAGAGGGTTCGAGCACCCAGCAGAGCAGCCAATCCTGCGCCCAAGCCTTCAGCCCCCAACCCACCGGCGAGGCCCCCTCCCGGCGAGCCCCTTCCCCGCCGCCGGGCGCCTCGCAGGTGGGCTGGGCGCTGAAGACGCCCTTTGTCTTTGGTTTGTTTGTTTGTTTTGAGTTTATACAATCATTAGGAAATCTTTGGTTTTGGCTGGAAATTTTTAAAAGAACAAAACAAAACAAAGAAACCGCCCCCTCCCGACTTATAGCGGCCACCGTGACCTGACAAAGGTTCTCTGTCCCGGGGGGCAGGGGAACTACATTCAAATAAAGATGGAACGGGATCGGGAGGCAGCTGCTGGCCAGGCGGGCAGCGGGGGGGAGGGATCCAGGATTGTCAAATAATAAAGAAGAAAATCAAACGTTTGGAGACTTTTCTTGGGTTTGGGGTTTTTTGGTCATGTCGAAAAGCGAGTAGCGTGGCTGCAGCGGGGCCGGAGGCCTGAGGGCCTTGTGCGGTCCCAGGCGGGAAGAGTGGAGGGAGGGGCGGAGATTCACAGACTAATCAAGAGGACCCCTTGTAACCAAAGGAAATAAGATACAATTGCAATTTGCCCTCACTTTGCAGTAGCTTTAAGCAGCGACATTCAGAGGCGTAAGGGGGTCGCTCCCCGGGCTGCAGGTCACGGGGTGCTATAGGCCAGAGTTCAGTGTTCGTCAGAGGAGGGAGGGCAGACTTGGCAACTCTGTAGGGTTTGGAGAAAGTTAAAGCAAGTTACTCGGTTACGAGTTAGAAATGAGGTATACGACAGCTCCTGTACCTGTGGCGGATAAACACCCCACACCTACTCACACCTAGCCTTAGACACTACCACAGAGGAAGGAAATGGAACAACGGCACTGGCAGGACAAAGAGGTACTGCCTGGGTCCCCCCGCAGCCCGCTGCACCCCTGCCAACAGCCGCGGCAGCTCGGCAGCAATCCCTTTCCCACGCCAAAGGGAGGCCTGCCCGGCTCCCCAGCAGTTCTTGGGGCGCGGGGCGGCCTCCGCCTCTTCCGCACGGCGCTCTGCCCTCAGACTCGCTCGGGGCAGGCAGCACTGGGGCCACAGAGGCCGACACGTGGAGAGTGGACGGGGGAAGAACTGAAGCTTTTGTCTCAACTGCCTTGTTCTCAGGACACTGCGACTGGCGCCCTCGCATTCTCAGTTATTTCTCAAGGGGGTTGCGTGATGTCCACCGTTCGCCCCCTGGCACGCGGCTTCCAATGTCATCGGATTCCGTCTGCTCGATAATTTTAGATTTCTATAGCACCACAACATGCCAGCTTCGTCCGCACACAACGTTATCACATTCAGGGAATAGGGCTTAAGTAGCTGCTGCGACAAAATTCAGCAAAGGCAATATGAATCCTGAAGCGGGGCCTACCATAGGTAAGAGAATTTTGCGAGAAAAGGGGAAGCTTCCTTGATAAGTTAAGCATTTTATGGTTTTACGTAAAGCTCTGCAGGAGGACATCCACCAGCAGACCGAAATGGTTTTAAGACAGATCAGCGCATTTTGGTTTGAGCTACTTGACAACGTCCTGTTTGGTAGAGAGATGAGATAAGGCAGAGGGGGTATGTTCCAGTTCTGGGGCTGAGCCTCAGCAGCACTAAGGAACGCCAAAGGGCATCGTCTTCCCTCGCCTCCCACAAGCTGTTTCATTTCCTTCCTCAGATTTGTTTTCCTTAAAGCACACCTTGTTTTCCACTTCTTTTGTTCCAAGTGTTCTTTTCTTTGAGAAGTCATTTCTTCAATATCCCTATTACCTACCTATAAATCTAACTAGCTCTTTGAAAAGTCACACAATATTAATACCACTTTTACATAATGTCAGAACAACAATTCTATTAGTAAAGCTTTCAGTGAAGTTCTGCAACCCGATTGGTGTCTGGAGGAAGAGCGGCTGGACGACCCGCCTCACCCCCTTCCTCCCTCCCTTTCTTCACAAGAGCTCACCAAGCTCACCGATAAAACAACTCAGCCCAATAGCACGATACATGGACATGTACAAGGCTACTTTGGGGAGCAAAGAAAGGAGACTTCATGGCCCCCCTAAGAGGAGGGCCGTACGCAAAAGCTGTTGAACAGACTCTGACCTTAGACTACACTGCTTCCTCACTCGAAGGACAGAAACAGTTTTCCCTGACTGTATCCCAACATCAGCCTAAGACCTGCAGCACTGGGCAAGCCCCACACGCAGTTTGTCTTCACAGAGCCAAAGCAACTCCATGCAGAAAAGGTGGGAGTACCCACGAGAGATGAGGTCCTTTCAGAAAGGGACAGCGACCCCAAGCTCAACAAAAAAAAGCCCACCCAGCTTTTCCTCTTACCCGCTCTGAAAACAGCAGAGCTGACGACGTATCAGTGCCTTTGGTTCCCTACGAGGCCACTGGGAATTCTCCCACCCCAGTGGAGTCGAGCTCCTCTCCGCATCACCACACGCTTGCACGCACACACGCACGCACACTCTCTCTCACACACGCGCGCCCCTCTTCCCCCACGCCATAGGCCTTGAAGGGGGACGAGAAGGGAGCCTTGGGGTGCGGATGGCGGGGCCGCACACCCCTCCCAAGGTAACACCACTCACCACAACGCCGAGACACGCCAGCAGAACGACCCGCTCCCTCTCCCAGCCACCCTCAAAGCCCCCCTCCCACGACAGTCTCACAGTATTTCAACCCGTTCAGGCACACCAGCCAGGTGTTAGGAGTAGGTTAGCTTTCACTTCTCAGTTTGGTTTTTCTTTCATAGTTTTTGGTCTAGACAGATTAGCATTGCTATTAGAAAAGGAAGTGTTTAAAAAGTTTTCCACCTATTATCAAGCACTACAAGCCCTACATTCAGTAACAAGACAAGGGGGATAAAAGGAACCTGTTTCACTTTTGCTCTCCCAGATAGATTAAGATGTGACAACCATTCTTCACCCTCCCCAAAGTCAAACACAATGGACCCAATTCAGCTCTGGCGCAACTCAACTAACTGGAACGGATTTATGTCTCGGTTGAGTCTAACCCAGTATAGCCACCTTCTTTCCCCCAAGCCTCCCGCGTACATGTTGCCTTATCTTTAGATTCCAGCGAAGGGTAAGGATGGGCCAAGAGGGAGGGAAGTGTGCGCACACTTGAAAGGACCCTGAACAGCAACCCAACCAGTAACCTGCATGCCACCACGTGCCGTGCTGCAGATTAGACCACAGATAAACCAACCAAACAACAATCCCAAACCCAGGAGCGACAAAATGTTTCCTTTGGCAAGACAGATACAAGGAAAAAAATTCATGAGCAAACATTTTCCTTCTAACACAGTCAACCCCCTTCTCTGCCCCCAACATCCACCCACCCCCACCCGACCCTATAAAGTTGTAAGCTATAAACAGGATCTCAAATACATACAGCATAATCATGTTTATCAATCATAATAAACATCAGTTCAACTAAACTCTACAGCTAGAATTATCTCAACTATTTATAAAGTTTGCTTTTCTCTTCTGATTTTTTCAGTTTAAAACCAGTTCTGCGACAATGCTAAGCTATGCTGAGGTATTTTATGAAGGTGCCAGAAGCCAGCTGCTACCCACACGTATTGTTCTCAGAGCTGTATGGTGCTACCTTCCACAGAGGAAAGACGGGGAAGGGAATGAGGAGGGAGGGGGGGATGGGAGGGGGCCCAGATTATTCCAATGAAGGACGGTGCTTAGCTGCGCAGTGCAAACCAAATGAAAGCAGCCCCGGTGGCTGCCTCGTTATTTGGAATTTGGTCAGAAAAGAAGTACCTGATACAACCTGACCGCGTTTGTCTACTCAGCTAAAAGGTGTCTCTGCCCTTCTCCCAAGGTAAAACCATTTGTAACTCCAGTGCAATCATCCTAACGCCTTTCTAACAGCATCCCATGAGGGTAACAGCTCAGAGGAGGTACCTGCTAAGAGTGTATTTGAAGTGGGAGAACGAAGGCTGAATGAAGAAGATACATATACCAAAAAAAATCAAGTACTTTTTCATGCGTTGGTGTGTGTTTGACCTCAAAGATATGTAAGTACAGGAATCTCCTCTCTTCATCGTCCCTGCAGCACTGGAATGACTTCTTTTGTCACACCAAGAACCATGCCCTGTTTGGACACGGAGCAAAAGATATGAATATTATAAGAAACTGCAAACCGTGAGTCAGTCCATTGTCAGTTCTGCATCGTTTCATGATTCTACAGCCCTGTAACATCTCTCCACGTAAGCTCCTCTCTCATAAAAAAAGGCATGGGCTGCAGCACCCTCTATGACAGTCTCTGTCAAAAATCTTTTAAATACTCAAGGGGTCTCCTGGTTGTAAAAACAGAAAGGCTCACGAGCGGAACAAGAGTTAGATTTAATGACTAAAAAGAGCAGAACCTCTGTAACTCTGTACCTTGAATCCTGTATTGCTCTAGTATTTTGGAAAGGGATATAGAAGAGGTATTCTTACAAAAATACAAAACAATTTAAGTTGGCTATGTGAGAATTGGCAACCCAAAATCCAGTGGGGAGCAGCAGGTTAGGTGACTCCTTTGGTAGCACTCCACCCTAGCCAATATTCTGCTGCGAATCCACGAGATGTACTCATGCTCTGTGGATAAACATCATGTAACCATTTTGGGCAGAAAAGGACTACTAACTCTTAATACAGTTAACCTGGTAATACACTGACCTAAATTTCTGGTTTAAAACCACTGGACATTTGGGCCAGACACCCTATTCTGTATGGCCCAAGACAATACAATGGCCACGAGAAGCCACCTGTCTAAGAATTTCATAAAGTTAATTTTTACTTAAGAAAGTATCAATTGATATGTAAAGTGAATCAGATACTTTTGTTGAGTGTCTGAGGTACGGTTCCAGCTGTAACAGATTCTGTGCTCCATTTACAACAACATGGGAACTTCTGTTTTAAAGAACGTTGCTCCATAGGAATGTGCACAGAGTAACAGAACAAACACTGCTATCACCTTCAGTAACATGGCTGGAGAAATGTGCGATGAGCCAAAGCACACTGCAAAGCTCACAAAGGTGACATCTGAACATCACCTCAAACCAAAGCATTAGGATACAGTAGCAAGAGAAGTAAATACGTATATATTTTAAATTGTTGCAATGGATGCACATTTAGAATTTTCTCCAACACATTTTAGTAACAGCCATTCTTTTACTGCCCCCTGAGCAAAAATGTTTATTTCTGAGGTTCTTTTTTTTCTAAGGAATTAATCAACCTAAAAGAATCTTAGAAGATCAAAAGTATAAACTTTTTTGTCGAGATCTGATGCACAGCATGAATTTAAAATGAAACAAGAGAGTGGGCAAAACAGAGGCAATGGATTGCTCTTCACCAAATGAAAAACTAACACACTATGAGAGAGCATTTGTTCTTGGGTGTTAGGATCAGTAGATAGCTACTTTGGTCAACGTTGGCGTCCTCCTTATTAACTCTAAAAGGTGCAAGAAATCACAAGCTGCAAACTCCATGTACTTCAGGATCTATATTGTTTTCAGTGAAAATCTTTGTCAGCCTGTTCAAGATAAAATGCAAACTTGAAGCCTCTAGTGTTTCTAAAAGATCTATAATTCAAGCCATCTCTGTCTTCCTCCTAATGTTCTTGCACTTTAGTTTTCTCTTGCAAAGTAGCCTCACTAGCACTCAAACAGAACCACTGAGCAACAGCAGCAGCACACTTCTACACGAAAATCCAACTAACTCTCAAGCATGCTCTCCTTGAAGGTTCATCAGAGCACAGATTTCTCATTCATGGCAAAATGACTTTTGCAATCCAATTTAATTTGTACTTTCGACAACTCCTTACTGAAGCAGAGGATCTTCTGAAGTAGTGGTGCAATGATGAATCATCACAAGTTACCCAAAGAAAAACTAAACAGTGAGCTCAAGTGACACTAGCCAATGGGATGGACAAGAAAGAATCTCCTAAAAACAAACTAGGTGGTTCTGCGTGTAATGAGCATGCTATCTCCCCAACAATTCTACGAGAGCATGCACATACATACCATCTCAACACTACGCAGGAAAACCTACATGATAAACTTTACTGTGACAAACACACAGTAGTAACTCAGAAACAAAAGAAATTCCCTTAAGATTTAGACGGACATGACTTTTGTAAGCAGCAGTATCTCTGGGTACTTTATGATCTGTTCAAGAATAATTCTACAGTGGCTACAGAGAGCAGATTCTGAGGAGTTCAGCTGTGCTAAAGCCAAACAAGAATACATTTTCCTAGGAAAAAAAAAAAAGAAAAACTCATTAACAGTTTACAACAACTCACCCTGAAACCATTTCCTGAATTGCTCTTCTAGACCTTCAGGGCTTATCTATATTTGTGGGTCTGCAAATGTTGTGGTTTTTGTCCTTGGCTATCTGAGAGAGAGATTTTCACTCTTTTCCTGCACATGTCCTTTGGCATGCCTGCAAATATGAAAAGCAACCCACACATCTGTAAATACAGAGCCACGAGCTCAGAAAGAGAGATGAAAACAGAGATACTCTAACACACTGACATTTCTTCTGATCCTGGCTGAGAAGTCAATACAGTAGCAAATGTACCAGCACACAGCTAGAAACTATCCTAGAAACAAATGTTCTCAGAGAAAATCTTCCCCTAAAAAGAAAGAAAGAAAGGACTGTGAGCACGTCACAAAAAATCACCTCCATTCAACATGTAAACCCAGTTATACTGGAGTCAGAGGCACTGCTTTGCCTAACCGGAGGAGAAAAAAAATCTATTTGTTTGCAACATGTATATGCTCTGTGTCTGTCAGCCAGCTTGCAACAATGCAAGTCCCAGAGTTTCCAGAGACAATAATTCTCCGTCTCAAACACCAGTGAACTTCAGACAAAGATCCCATTTACTGAGTCTCTATACAATTGCTAGTCTCTTCAGATGCATCAACTTCTACTGTCAGCAAGATAACAATTTCAAAAATAAACTTTTCCTAAATTCTAGTACTTGATCTCATTCCCGTTCCTTTCACACCCGGAAGTCACGCACCTGATTTCTGTCTTTCACCCAGAGACCGGAGGTTGGCAGCAGCCACGAGACAAAGCACTGCGACAGATGTAAAGCAGGCTCTGGGATCAACAGTCACTCATCGGGAGGCTTGAGGAAAATACATCTGAGCAAACTGATTTAGAGTTTAACCAAAGCACGCTGGTGAGGAAAGCCATGGGATATGTGCTGTCTGAGTATTGTGTCAGCTTCCGCAAGCAAAATCAAGCCCTTTCTGGATATGTGGCTATTCTGAGTTTCCAGTTTCTCTCAGAAAAAGACTTGCAAAGAAATTCCCTGGAATCTGGGCCCCAGAGAGGGTGATGGGGTAGAGAGGAGGAGGGAAAGAGGGTATTAAGGTGCTCACACCAAAGCCATGTGACCAATGCAAAGGTAGTCAGGAAAAAAAGCAGATTTTTATAATAAATAAACCATCCAAGCTGCATTAGTGTTCCAGATATGTACTCAACAAGACCCTCTCCCAGTCACAAACCAGCAAGAACGGGACATGAAAACTCATTCAGACAGCTAATGGCACAGTCTCTTTGAACTGTGGAGAGAGGATATGCTGATTAAGGCCCACCCTTCTTTGTGTTTCTTATATATACGCAACAGCCACGCCCTCACCCTGCCACATCTTTAGGGAATAGAAGATCCATCGGAAAAAAGACCGACAGTATCCCTCTTTAATGAAAAAGCTTCCTGATTAATTGTATTTTTGCACAGGCGTGAAAGTAAGTGGGAACTTTCAGACTCAGGAATGAACATGATAGCTGCAGTTTTCCCCATCCTCTTACTTCACTGACACAAGACCCATGGGGTTTGTGTTCCTTTGGTAGAAACTGTAGTCCACACAGTGGCCTCCAGACCAACACAGTGGGTACCAGCATCTCCTCTTCCACTTCTTCCCTGCCTCCCTGAAGCTCACCTAGCTGTATCTTCTACCGCTCTGAAGCTATTACTGTGGGAAATTTACATTTACGCGGTATTATCCATAGCCCTAAAAGTCTTCTGTGCAGTCTGAAGTCAGAGAGACATCAGACACCCCAAAAATACGTAGTTTTATCCATACTGGTGGGATGAGGGTGGGACCTGTTGGTTTAACAAACCCCTGACATTGCCATTCTATTTACACATCAAACAAATGAAAACAAATTAAAGTCAAGTTAAGAGTCTGCCCCAAGGATAATACAAATTACCAACCAAAAAAAAAAGATTAAAAACAAGCAGCAACTTTTATATAAAATTAATAAAAACAAAAGACAAATGAAAAAGAAATTGTCAGTAGCATCTATCGCCTCTCTGCATCTGAACTGCACTTATACAAACTAGTCCATTAGTACAGCAGCTTGCTAGAAATTGACTTTGGTTCAAGCTTAGTTTTAAAAAAATAAAACATAAAAAAAATCAAAAACACATTAGAAACGGTGGACGGACATTTGTTAGTTTCCCTGCTTGCAGTTCACTAGTTTTGAAGTTACGGGGATAATTGGTTTAAATATTCAGTAAAACAGGAAGGTGGAGAGTTAGAGATGAACAGAGCAAAACCAAGGCAGTGGGGGGAGAGATAAGGGATTCTGCCACTTGAGTGCAAACGCAAATCCCACATGCTCAGGTCACCAACCAAAGCACATGTAGAGTTTAAAGTTGCTGCCATCTGGATCTTGGATGAGAAACTCCAGGATCCCCCTGAATTCATCAACAAAATGAACATAGCTGCATTAGCTCATTATTTCAGAACACTCTGGTGACAACAGGAAGGGGGTGGGGGAAGGAACTCTTCGAATACCCTTGCTAGCATAAAGAAATCTAGTTTTAAACACATGGCAGAAACCTTTAAATCCATCCAGAATGGAAGTTCAAAGTGAACTGCACTGCAGTGATCCAGTCTTCTCTTTTCAAAAGTCTTTTTTGGTTCAGATACTAGATTGTATATTTAAGAATATACAGATCTAACTTCTGTACAGACCATTACTCTTCCTCATCCACATAAATACTCTTTGCTGTACGGATCAGAATCAGTCAGACAGTTACAGTGGCAGGTAAGTCCCGACACTCTGCTCAGAGATGCTTATTGCCATTTCTACACAGCTAGCAGCATCGCAGCTCAGAGACTCCACGAGATCACCAAGGTATGTGCAAAAACACAGAGACAACTCTATTGCGTTGGCATCAAAGATGGCGGCTTCTGTTCTTACAGTTTTGGTTTTGGTATTTTGCAGCCAGCAGCTTTTTTTTTTCTAGAAAATTCTCCTAAACGCAATGTTGGAAATATTAGCAGTAACTGAAGAAGCATGCTGCCATGGTTAGGGAGAACCAGGCCATTTGAAATCCTGTACCAGTTCATCTGGTAGAAATCTAGGACGGTAAATGCTGCTTTATATACTTCCAATTAGCTTGAGTAACTTCATATTTTAAAATATTTGTGTACGTTCGTAACAGCAAAATCAATTCAACAGGACAAAAGAGCCATCAGTATGCCACACAATCTAGACTCAGGAGGTTAAATTCCACTCTCTGAAGTAAAGAGGAACCATGCACACGAACCTAAGTGTAAAGTTTGGCCATTTTGTCTACGTAATTGAGAGAAGGAGAACTGTGGTTCACAATTAATTCCTACCTCCGCTTAAAGAGCAGAGACCAGCCTGGAACTTTGCACACAACGATCTCTACTGCTACACTGAGCTTCCTGCACAAGCGATGGAAAATGAATCCTTCTGACCCCTCTAAGTAGACGTTAGACAAATTTAAGGATGAGGAAACCGTTCAAAACATTCCCAGAAGATTAGGACAGAAAGTCTCTTTGTGCTCATTCTTCCTCTCCACCCCCCCGCCCTCCCCCCATGGTGTGGGAGCTCGCTGAAAATAATCCAGGAGCAATAGACAAACGCGTCCAAACTATATATATAAAAATAATAATAATAATAATCATAATAATAATAATAGAGATACACCAGTAATACAGGCCTGCCTAAATTGTACCAGTTAAGAAAGGAACCCCCAATAAGATTGATACGATTATAAACACCTTGTATGACATAATGGCCTGTACAACAGACCAATAAAATGATAATTAAAAAAGAAAGATATTTAGACCAAAAAGGAACAAGAAATCCCCGTCCTATGTTTGAACTGATAACCCACCTTAACTTGTCATTGTGACTGCTGGAAATGATAAGTAGTCCTTTCACTTTTTTTGTGGTTTTTTGTTTTGTTTTGTGTTTTTTTTTGTTGGTTTTTTTTTGTTTTTGTTTTTTTTACATTTTTGGTTAGAAAGTTCTCCGATCCATGAAGCGATCCTGAAAAGACAGTGTTTATTATAAAATTAGGCAAATGTCTGTCCCAGCTTTAAATCCTTCCTGTTTTGCTTTTGTGGTGTTTTTTTTTTTGTTTTGTTTTTGTTTTTGTTTTTTAATATTTCTCCTTCTCTCCCTTGTCCCCAGCAACACGGCGAGAGGATGACCATCACATTTTTCAGTTCATAAACCCCACTGGCAGCCAATCCCACTGCACAGTGAAAAAGGCTGCTGGCAGCACAGCTCAGCCCAGCTCACTGTGCCTTGGAGGCAGTAGTGGTGGTGGACGTGGCCCCGCTCGCAGAGGCCACAGTGAGGAGAGAGTTCTGGATGGACTCGGCTGAGGTGGAGGTGGCATGAAGGCTGGCGACTGGTCCAGAGGCCCCTGCGGAGGCTGCAGCTGCAGAGACCAAGCTAACCGGGTTGCTGGTGAGCAGAGAAAGGTTCTGAGGGTTCAGGAACAGAGGGGCAGTTACGATGTTAGGAGTACCTCCAGCATTGGCAAACACCAAGTTTCCAGATGCATCCAGTGATGTTATTGGAAGAGAGCCACTAGATGCAAGAGCTAAAAAATGGAAAATTAAGCAGGGAGGAGATAACATCAGTAGTAAGCAACAGTGCAAAACGTGCCTAAAAGCAACAGGGCTCTGCGTTTTCCTTCTCTCATGTGAATGCTCCCTACACCACTAATGACAGACATCATACATAACTTTTTTTTTTAAATGACGACTCCTTATGAAGGGTGGATAAGACCTTGCAGATATTAAAATGCTTCTGTCACCTGCTCCTAATTCCATCAAGCTTTTCTTCAGTTCTTTTAGTGCAACACTGCTCTATGTTTTCTGTCAAAGAAAAACCTGTGCACTCAGGTAACTTGGAAAGGGTTGAGATGAGCGTTCACTTGAAAGGACAGCTACCACGAGATGAAGGTGATGTAACCTTGAGAGTACCTTCTAAATTACAACATATACATGTGGTCACAACTTACTCTCACAAGGCTATAAGGTTCAGTCTGCCTTAGATTATCATCTCATATATTTATCTGTGACACTTTGTGAAATGGTTCTTTCTTGGACCCTGGAAACAAGATTTGTTAAGCTGCTTTAGAAGATCACAGAATCAATCGCAGAACTGTAGAGGTTGGAAGGAAGATCATCTAGTCCAACCCCCAAGATGTTTGAATACACAAGCTTAGCTAGATGTTGAGGCACCCGCACCAACTTCCCCCCACAGATGACAAACTATGAACCGAGAAGAACTCTAACTTGTTAAAGTCAGTGGAAATTTTTGACTGCCTGGCAGCTCTAAAATAAAGCTTTACTCCTCCAAATACGGATTTATGAATTTAAAGTTCTACGTAAGGACTTCTGGGGGTAGGATTTTTTTCACTCATTTGTTTAAAAGACATTTGAGACGAAGAAGCCAGGATCAAGTCTTTCTCAGAAGTGCTCTCGTACAGATCTCAAAACAGTGCAACCCTGCTCAAGCCTATGTTAGAAGAACTATAAAATGTGTATCTCCAACCTGCTGGAGACACACGTGCCTCTAAAACTATGGGGGGGAAGACAAGAGAATAAATTCCAGATCACACGCAGTATCTTAAAGGCCTTCTTGAATCTCTACGAGATTATACACGATTCTAATCTCCTTTCTGAAGTTGTACCTGCTCTTGAATCCATGATACATAAAATGAATTCAGGCATTTCAATTTTGAAAAACCTCTAGTCTGACAACACTTATGTCTAGTTCTGAAGAGTCAGCATTCTTTTTTGGTAGAGAACAACAAAGCTAAGGAAGTACAACAGAGATGCATTAAGAAGAACTTTACTGACCTTGAATAGTTGCCAGTGTACTGTTGCTCATCAGGGCTGGGCTGAGAGCACCACCTAATGTCCCTGGATTGAGACTGAGTAAGGCACCTCTGCAGGAAGCAAGATCATGGAAGAAACAAAGACAAAGGGAAAGAGTGTTACTTTTAAGAAAAGGTGGCCACTGTTTAGAATTACACGATCATATTAAAAAAAAAAATGGCGGGGGGATGACACAGAAGATTAAGGCCTCATTCTAGTTTTTAATTTGTTTCATTTTTTCTTTGACAACATCTTGAGTAGACATTGCCTTTCAGCTCTGTGGTTAGCAATATGCCTGAAATACAGGCACTGTAACTACAAGTTGTGTTGATTGTAGTTATAAAATATTCCTGTAATGTATTTTTGGAAAACTGCAACTTGTTAGATAGCTATCATCACCTCCTAGATTCAGATAAGAAAGATGTCAATCAAGAGGAACTGAAGAAACAAAGAGCCATCTCTCAGAGCAATGCTTTTTAAAACAAAAACTTCAACAATACATATTACGCATCTTTAAAGCTTCTTCATCATGATGGAGAAATGAATACAGAGGTGACAAGCGGGCCTAGGCCAACTCTCCATTTGAGATGATTCTATGATTTCTGATAAGTTGCAGCTCTTAAGTCAAACTCAGCAGTAGGATAGATGATTTTGCAAATTACAACAATGCAACACAGCTTTTTCATCTGTAAAATGAAAACCACATTTGAGTACTCTAATGGGAATGGTAAGTCCACCATCTGTATACAACCCTTCAAAATTTCAAGTAAAAGAGACTAAAACTGCCAAGCGAGCTACCAGAAAATAGCAATACATAAAAGATCACACAAATTATTCCAAGAATTCTCCTTGCCTCTCCTGCCACTCAACCTGCAAGGGTGTGAAAAATTCATCCTTACCCAGCTGCAAACTGTGAGGATGCCATCAAGCCTGGGTTTAGTCCTGCTGCAGCAGCCATGGCAGCGAGACTTGCATTTGCAGGCAACTGTGCAGCTCCTTGTAATGCAGCTGCTGCTGCTGTTTGCAACCCTGATGCTGTTACCATCACCTGGCTGGTCCCAAGAGGGGAGGACAAAGGAGTGGAGGTTGTCTGTGTTGTGCTGGTCTCGCTGGCACTGGATGCCTCTGAAATGGAGGCTGAGGCAGAAGGGGAGGGACTCAGGGAGGGTGATGTCACTGCTGAAGAAGCTGGAGGTGCCGTTGAAATCACTGTTGCTGTGTTGTTGGAGGTGGTTTCTGTTGTGCCTAAAAGATTGAGTCTGGTTATATCAGTACAAAAGCCAGATATAACTGAGCAGAAACCACTAACCACTTGAACTGAACTGCACATCCAACCGAAAGGGAGACAAACACACGTTCTTCTAGAACCAAGAAGTTTGGCTCTGCAGAGTTTGGGTCTCAGTCTACAATGGAATGACACTTCAAGAGGAGGCTGAGGAGCTCTAGAAGCTAGCAATAGGAGGCAGCGCCTTTCACTTCACTATCGCCTGTGTTTGTTTCCCTAGGAAAGTCAACCAAATGGTCACAAAGACTGAAGTTTCAGAGTGGAGTAACAAGGAACGACGACAAGGATGCCCTGGGATACTTGTACGACTGCTCCTGAGATAAAGACCTTCTGAATAATTTGAAAGGGGAAAATGGTAGAGGTTAATGTGGGGGCAAGGCAAATCTGCCCAGGAGCTTCGTTTAAAGTTGAGAGAAGAGGAATGCTTGGAACCAACATACAAAAGATGAGTTCACAATATCTCAAAGATTCTTTATCTATCATAAAGGCATTTTTCTTTCCTGCTTTCCAGTTCCAACCAAGCCGATTATGGATATCTGTCTGAAACAGCTTCACATCTCATTATGCACAGCATACAGCAAAATCCAATACCTACTTTATACAAATCTTAGGCAGATGATCCCAGAGAGTTCTAAATTTCTCCCAGAGAACTACAACAAAGGACACTAGGAATCCAACAAAATCTTTACCTCTATGAAACTTCAATTACTTATTTGACATCATAATTTATCTGACAACTAAGAACAAATGAATTGTGAAGAAATTGTCACGGCGTGCACCTTACCTGTGACTGACAAACTAGTTACAGCAGGACTGGTCAGAGGGAGCACAGGATTGACAGTCAGGGTAGTAGCTGCACTGCTAGTCACAAGGCTTGGCGTGGTTGCCACCTGGAGGTCAAAACAGAATACAACTGCTCAACCGTTATAAAGACAAAAGCAGTTAGCTACTAGACTTGCATTTCTTCCTTCTCATCCTCGGCTGAGGAAATGACCAGGGAAAATACTGCATATAAACTAACTAGTAATGGATTTTGTAAATCCATTACTTCAGCATTCAGTGGGCTAGCCACACTACCTACTCTTATTACCGGCAATATCTTTACTCTCAATTATTCAGCATTTGAAGGGAGGTATACCCATTATATCCATACTCTCTCAGGACTGCAAGTTGGCCCGCCACCCATCCCTCGCCACCAAAGACAGAATATTGTTTAACAGAGCCACTCTTACAGAAAGAGTACAAAAGATACTACTAACGTACGGTGTTTCATTGTTTAAACATCTTTTCAGCTACAAATCTCTTTCCCTGATAGAATGATTGAGCGGCCACAGCATTAGCAAAGGTATTGAGGGTAATGTGTTTACATGGATAAACAGCATAACGTTTCATGTTTACTCAACCAACCTATGAGCTCTATTTTGCTCAGTTTCCTTATGTCAGAGGAATGTTCTCAAAAATTTTAAAACATCCAAATGACATCAGTTTATTTAACACATGGACAGCTTAGTACAAGCAAGCTACAAATAAACCGCAGATATTGTGGAGCAAATAGACTATAAGAACTAAGGCTGGAGAAATTAGCTTATGAACAAAAATCAAATGTAAGAAAAAAAAGGACTTTTTATGGACAAGAAATAGCACCTAACAGTAATATTTGAAGGCTGCTTTACACCAATGAGAGAAATTAATACTTCAAAATTAACCAAGAGAACACAGCTAAGAATACAGGCTAAAACCTTCCTCCTTTCCCATCTCTTACCAAAGTCCACTATCAGAGAAATTTCTCTCATGCTACATATCCTCTTATAGGAAGTCAAATGCTTTACACATTTTAAACAAGGCTGGGGCAACTGGGACTGGTCTAAGAGCTTTCCGTCCATCTCAAATAGTCTATGAAATAAAGAAGAACTAGATATACAGTACACTTCCCACTAATGCAGCCTACGCATCATCTGTCAACTGTCCTCGGAACAGTTAAGGCCAAAGTCACAATCAATATTTCAGGGCAGTGAATGACCTAAAATTAATACAGCTAACCCTTGTGGTTACAGTGACTGACTTAAGCCAATGCAAAAGGAGGTTACAATCAAAAGGAGCATTCCCCTCCAATCCTGCCACAGAGCTCTAGTACTTGTGCAATCAGGGTGGAAGTTAGATTGGTCATCCAGACACAGAACTAAAAATTTATCATTATTCTTCACGTGGTTAATTTGTAGTCAGGTTAGTAAATCGAGATGGATCATCCTACAGACACACAGTCTCCAGAGCTGACACAAGGAATCAACAGAGCATACAGCCAGTGAAGACTAGGGGGTGCGGGGGAAGGAATGTCCATTTGAGTGGTAATACAGTCTTAAGAGAAGCTTACAATGAGTGAAAGCGCTTAGTGAAACATCACTGATAAAATGGATACTGTTGTTAACATTTCAATTTCTCATAAATAATGGCCACTGGAAATTAAAAAGAAATTTATGTAGGGAAATTTTTTTAAGTCGCAGTCCAAGAATGTCTGCACGCTTTCACAAATCTCACTATGTTCTGCTTTGGCAGCAAGGCATGTAGCCTTGCTTTCCAACTGGAAAAAAAAAAAGAAAAAAGGACTAAGAACAGTTAACATATCCCTTCCCCTGAAATGAGAAGTTGCATGCACACATCCTGAGACAAGGATGAGGGGAAAGAATGACACATCACCAAAATTAATGATTCAATGAAGTACTGGAGGATATTAGCTACTACAGTGATGAAGGTGGAATAAATACTACAAAAAGACAACTACAGGCTACATAAATTCCACCACAGTCCTATTAGCATAGCTACTATGAAATCTAATAGCTACTGTTTCTATTTATGAAAACAGACCTCCATGGACATTGGTAGCAAAGGAGCTGAAGGAACCTTGATGCAAGTGTTTTGTTACTCTTATTTTCATGAAGTTTGTGTTTACCTGAGGTAAATACAAGTTTGGGAAATTAATTACATGAGTGTTAGCTAATTTTTTTTTCCTTTGTTCCACATCTCCTTGATATAAATAACTCCTGAATAAAAGTGACAAACAACAGTAACACTGGACTTCTATGACTTAAGTCTCCAAATGATGTATTTTATTGCTGCTCACCTACTTACCACTGCAGCCAAAATAAGACAGGAGAAGCAGAACTGCTAAGCATTTTTTTTATTACTATTATATTATAAAAACAGTTCTGTCAAGAGAGAAAATCCAGATATAAACATGGTCTACTATCTGGCATATTTCCAAAGCAGTAACCCAAATGCAGATTTCCTAGCCAGAATACTTAGTCATGAGTTGGCTAAATACAATGCCTGAAGACCTAATTAGTGCCTGATATTTAAGCATTCTCTCGCTTTTGTAGTATGCAGGAAAGATATTTAAAATGCCAGTAAAAGATAAACTTGTGAGAACAAATCTGCTGTACAAAGAAGGTGTAGCACGTGCAATTACCACAGAGCGCAGAGCAGAACTTTCTTTTCCAGTGGTCTTTGTCAACACAGATTCTTGATTCTTACCAGTGAGGTTGGGCAAGGGAAAATTGCTTTGATGGGCGAGCTGCTGGTTCCACCACTGCTGGGTGGGTTGATCCTTTTCTCCTTCTGGCGCCGGTTACAGAACCAAACGCGGATCACCTCCTTCTCCATGTTTAGCTGGTCAGCTATCATGGTGATCTCCTCCGAGGTAGGCTTTTGGTTCTGAGAAAAGGAAACAAAGTATTTGAAAAGCTGAGAAATTACCTTCAGAAGTTTTACATTATAGCTTCTCCTTCACTAGGCAGAAATCTGGATAGGCTATTTATACACAGAATCTGCTCAGTGGTACATTCTCTAGAGATAGATCATAATAGTTACTTCTGCCCCACATTTTTCAAATGACAGGAAAATTTCTACCAATGGTAAGCTACATTCCTCAAAGATGGGTGATGAAGACAAAGCCCATGGGCTTCTTTGTGAGAGAGAAAGGATCCAACTTGTAAGTTTACTCTTAAAGAAACTCTAGGTCTCTAGGTATTGATAGGAAAGCTTTCTTTTAGCATCTCCCATAAAGGAATAGAAGAGGTTAACTACAGCAGTAATCAAACAAGGCCAAAGTTGTCTTGACTAAATGGGCAGAGACTACCTGCACATACAGCTGCACAAAGTGTCTAAGAAAAGTAACATAAGGTAGTTAACAACTGAATATAACGTATGTTGAGACTGTTACTCATTCACCCATCCTCAGAAAAGGATTATTCTTTTTGATGTGCATAATATCAAGCTTTGAGCTATTGTTCAGTACCTTGCATTGCAAAAATCACTGAGTCAATGAACTGTAAGAACCAATGAGATTTTGGTGGAGTGGCTGTATATATGTTTTTTGTTGTTTTTTTTTTAGATTATGAAAGACACCGATCGCATGCTCCTTGGAACAATCTTTGAATTTACCTTCTTTAGTACATGTATTTTTCTAAATAGTATGGTAATGGCTTCATTCCAGCAGATGCAACATTAAAGAAAGCTTCTTCATTTCTTTATAGGTTGACCTGAACAACAGCATCACTGACCTCCAGGAAACTCTTCTCTAAGGCCACACGTATGTTGGTCTCTATGCTGGTGCGTTTCTTCCTCCTACGGTTCACGCCTTCGATTCCTTGCCCTGGAGAATTCAGGGCACTTGGGCTGGAGAGAGTTGAATCAGATGAGAGGTTTTCTGTAAAAAATAAATTAATACAAATAAAGAGATTTAATCTGAATGCAGTGCAACTTATAATGCAAGTGTTCTTCATCTGTGCGAGGCACGCTAAAAGCCACTCTGTATTTATTCCACACATACAGAGATTTCTGAAGATTACATGCATTAATTGCTGTCCTTGAAACTTAAAATCTACGAGTTAAGCCCAAGAGGGTGCTGTCTTTGCTCCTGTAATATACCAGAGTACCCCTTTTATTTTAACTATACAAGTTTCTTTCTCCCTTATCTCACTCCAACCCACACTCTCACACTGCAACTACAGCTTAAGGAGAAAATGCAGCAGTTGACATCCACAAGCCACAGCAACAAGCCACAAACTACGAAAAAATCTGAGCAATTTGAAATTTCTTTTACCTACTCTGCAATACAGTAGACGAAGAACAAGCTCCCAACCAGCTTCACAGTGTTCAACCATTTTTCTCTGGAGATCTTAACAGATACTCTGTGTTACGCAGCTCTGCCAGAAAGTCTACATATCTAGCAGTTTCCCCCTCCTCAACTTTAGACAGTCTCCAGTTGTCAACTGCTAAACCTATCCTTTCTGGCTCCGTAGAATAGTGAAGAGAAGATGCACTTTTATCCCACTCTGCCTAAGAAAGTGTGAAACAACCAACTAACAGGTTCCAAAAGGAAGTTTAATCAAGATGACTGATTATGGTTGAGCTACACTGAAGACCCCTTTCTGCACTGGGGTTCGTGTCTGATAGGTAAATGACATAGTTCATAATGTCACTCTGGTAGGCTCAAATGGGCAAGTACATTCACCACATTATTTTCTAGATTACATTTTTCTGAGTAACAGTACTGATAAATCTGCTGGATTCCTCCTCCATCCCAAAAATCCCAGAGAACAAGCCAATTTCTGTAACAGTGAATTCTAACACTCCAACGTAACATAATGGAAGGGATCATTGGTATGCTTCTGCTGCCTGCTTTTACCCAAAAATAGCTGAATGACCTTTACAATCATCTGAAACTTTCTTTCAAAGATTTTCAAGAAACTGAAGGAGAGCCAAAGACTGTGGTTCCTAACTTCCAGGCTACAAAGAAACCCAGCACTGGTAACAGTCTTCAGCTTCACTTTACAGATGCAACTATTTCTCCAGGTTAGCAGGAAAAGCAAAGTATGACATTCCCTCAAGTCAGCGGTTTGGGGACTGCTGTCCTGTGGACTAGAGAGTCAGTGTGAAGTTCTTTATGCTTTCTATCATAGATCCAGATTATCTAAGGCTGCACCTGTCAGCACAACAGAATGACACTTTCTTGTTCCAATGCAGAACAAATTTTCAACACTGCATTCAGTTAATTTCAAAATTTCAGGGAATACTGTAGGTAATAGCATAAAGCTCTCTTCATCTTGATAAAAATAGGAAGGCACAAGTTGTCTCTGCCATCTGCTTAGCAGATCCATCAGTTTTATAGTTTGTACAACTGTACACTCAAAAGAAAAAAAAGCTGACAGCAGTAGCATTTTCTATCCTAACACCTAGCACCACCATCCAAGCTCCACTTTCTGGTGGCTTTTTTTGTTTGTTTGTTTTTATCTTCTTTTTCACTAGCATCATGAGTAACTTTCCTCCCAGGAAAAAACTCATTCTGGAAACAAAAAAAACTAACAAATAACTCTTCCTACGGAGAGAAAGAGAGTGCTCATAAGGACTTTTGGAGAGAGATGAAAAGAATGCACACAGGGGATGTGGGAGGAGATGAATGCAATAAGCTCTGCTTACTGAAACAACAAAGCATGCAACTCTCTCGATTACGCATCTGAAAAAGAAAGCTAGAGGAGGATTAGAAGTTTTATGCATTAACATACATGAAGGAGGAAAACCACGACACACATCACATCTCACCCCATGCAATTATTCAGCTGACTGCAGAACACAATTCTATAAGTTCACAGTGGAACTATTTCAGACATATGTGGGCACACGAACGGGGAAGAATGGACACTTATTTCTACATCCTTTTTTGTCCCATGAACATAGATCAGTGGCTTCATAAAACCATAAGGGCACCAACGAAGCATTTTTTCCAGAGTTTTTCAGAATCCTACTGATTTTGGTAGGCTGGTGAAGAAATACACAGACTCATTCACCTGCATCATTGAGCCACTTTTCCAAAAGCGGCTTTAACTTGCACATGTTCTTAAAGCTGAGGTTCAAGGCTTCAAAGCGAGAGATGGTAGTTTGGCTGAAGTCATTTCCATAGAGTTTGCCCATAGCGAGCCCAACATCACCCTGGACAAAGAAAGAGAAAAAAGGGATTCACTAACATAGGTACTTCCAAAGCAAGGAATCCTGTCCACATCCTTGAGTATTTAGTGACTCCACTACTGCATGGAATTCAGTTTCACAGAAACTTGCTCGGCACTAAAGATTCATGCTAAAGCGAATAAAGATAAAGAAATGTCATATTTTCAAACTTCACTTGGTCAGTTTAACTGTGCAACTCTTTCCAGGAAATCCCTCGTGCTTTTTCTTCTTAGCATTATCAATAACCAGAACATTCCACTGAATATTAACTTGCAATTTTTCTCTTAGTTCTTTAAATAAAAAAAAAAAAAAAAGGGAAAGGCCAAACTCTCTTTGGTCTCTTTGGGAGCAGTTTTAAGTCTACGTATTTCACACCAAAGAAGAAAAGTTCAAATAAGAAATACGGTGACTGTATGTCCTCAAATTAGCAGAAAAACACTCCTGAAGAGATGAATGAGGCTTGTCTACAAATTTACATCATATTTAAATAAGCGGAACTTTTAGTATCTTCTGAGGTTCAAATCAAACTTCTCCCCATAGACACGCATTTCAAAGCAGACAAGTTCAATCATTTCAAATAATTATTAATGGTAGTCTTCACTACCAATACCCATCTGCCAAAAGCTATCCATGAAATTTACAGACAGATGACAATCTCTTTACACGGTACTGTTTTTCAAAACTCAGTTTTAGCTAGCTTTCAGAGATTCTGCTCAACTATACGTATACTGCCTCCATGTACTGTAAGCTTAGAAAGTCTCATTTAAAAAGAAAGATCCATTCTTGATCATGGTCATTATAAACGGCATGTTTTCTGGTTTTGTTTTAGAGCATGAAGGTCCTGCCTTTTCAGAAAACTTAGTCATTTCTTACTAAATGCTCTAAATTAGTTTTAGATTTCTCTTTTTTTTTAACACAAAAAGTGATAGACAAAAAGCCTAGAAGAAAAGACTGAAGAGCTTGAGCACAGTTAGTGGAGTTTAATTGCGACTGAGTTAGCTGAATGGTGCATAAAGCTTGCTCATCTTCCTTTAGGTCAGATCCACAACCACAGCGTGACACAAATACACTAATAGCATGCAGAGTGGCCACATCCAAGCAAGGAAGAAAGCCTTTGGTAAGTAAATTGTGCATGCTGCATAAAGAAAACAAACTCCTTCTTAGAAGAGGACCAGAACAATTGGTTTGTAAGCCCTTCAAACAGAAAAGGAGATTGAGGAAAACTCTACCCATATCCCAGGATTCTGCACATTTCAAAACTCACAAATCATTCCAAGAGGAGTAACCTGGATGCTCCAGTGAGCTTTGAAGAAAACCTGGCTATGTAAACCATTTTAGACATGAGCCATTCTACATCTTGGAAGAGAGATTTATGAAATTTGCTCCAGTCCCCTGACCAAATTTACTTCTGCTATCTATGTTGTTCTTACTAACATTTACCGTATGATTTAAAATGAATAGTTAACCATTTCTTTGTCAGTAGTTTTCAATACCAAAAGGTGGCAGGGCAGCATTGCAGATGTAGGCAAAGGAATTTACATATAAGAATGAGAATTTCATGTTCAGGGATGGGCCACTGAAAGGGTGGACGGAACAGAGGATGAATGAGATGTCTGATCTATGTTGTAGACTGAATGACACTCTAGTAATGAAATGAGACTGATCATAAAGTACATCATCATTGTGTGTGCTTGTCTGTAGACAGTGATAGGACAAGGGGGAATGGTTTTAAACTACAGAAGGGGAGATTTAGATAAGATGTCAGGGGACTGAGAGAGTGGTGAGGTGCCGGAACAAGTTGGGCAGAGACGTTGTGAATGTCCCGCCCTGGAGGTGTTTAAGGTCAGGTTGGATGGGGCCCTGTGCAATCTGATCTAGGACTTGATCTACTGGTTGGCAACCCTGCTTATGGCAGGGCGGTTGGAACTTTTTATGATCCTTGAAGTCCCTTCCAACCCAAGCCATTCTATGATTCTATGAAGTTCAGATAGACTAGAGGAGGTAATATCTTGTAGAGAGTAAAAAGAACACTGTCTAAAACGTTTGTTCACATAGCTTCAATCTGTCCTGAGCAATCAGTCCCATAACTGCAGTTACACTAAGATGCAATAAATTCATTGTAACTCTATGTCAGAGACAGAGACATTTTTAAGAAAAACAATTAAAAGGATATAAATACATCTACTATGGATACTTTTGGGGGAAGACACTGCTGAAATTCAATGTCTATTATATTGCTCAGAAGGCAGAATATAGTAAGTGTTCAGTTTGCTGTGCAAACAATCTTTAAAAACAGAGGTGGGGCAGGTTTGAAAAAACTTACAGTGCTACTGGAAATAAATTAATTTTATTCTTTGAAAGGCAGTCTGTTTATCCAACTACAGGAAACTGAAGTAATAGGAATCTCTAATTATCCAGTTACACAATTAAATAGAAGTTATTAGAATTGCCTACATACATGCATACACACTTAATGTAGGACAGGAATGATCAAATACAATTTTACTGCGTGTTCCATGTTTGTCTTTTTTAAGCTCAAAAGCAAATACTAAAATGCAAGCTTGAGTAGCTGTGACCACGAAAATTCGTAACAGGGTCAAAAAAGAAGGGTTAATCCATAGCTTAAAAAGTCTTAGTTGAGCCTTTATAATCATTTCACAGTAGGACAGACTAAACATAATAGCTAAAGATCTACATAAACCTCCTCAATCAGGCTGTATGGAAGCTATTGTGTTTTACTCTATTCTGTTCTGCTTTATTCTAGTTTTTTATGTGTCTATTACTGTTACATTTCTGTACCTCCCTCTAGTGGAAAGAAGGAAGGGAAGGAGGCACACATGCCAGCAAAATGCATCTAATTTTACTAGGAACATTCTGTTCTTCAGTTATAATTAAGATGCTGCCAGGAACTTTCATTATGAACCCTGATTTTTCAAACATTTAAAACTCTGCCAGAAAAATAAATCTGACTTCAGCACATATTTTCAGCTAGAGTAGGTTTACTTATTCCAAGGGTGGACAAATCACATATTTTGGACTGAGTGCCCTGAGCTTAGGCTTTTAAATACCTACTTGGATTTTTGTTTGCTATTTCTTCTGGCGAAACACTTCTGTGCTTAACATAGCCTCCTGACAAAATGAATTGTTTACCTGGACAGATTATTTTAATTTTGTATGAAAATATTTAATTTTTATATTGATACAAAAGGGCTCTAGCATCCAAGTGGTATTTCCCTTCAACAGAATAATGGAATGTATTGTACTTCTAATTATACTCCTCATTCAACCATTTTCACTACATTCAAGATTATTTTTCTTCAGCTCTTCTGGCATTTCTGAGCTTTTAAACAAAACAAAATAAACCACAATTTCAGTTCATCTCTGCAAGGAGAGAACTTCAAAGGTGACAGTCCTTTCAGGTTTTGTTTAGGAACCTCAGCAAAAGCATTAAATACAGAAATCATTGATGTTTAATAGCAAAATACGCTTGAGAGATAAAAACCCTTTGACAAGCAAAGCAACTCCACAGTTGTGACATACTTTTTTTTAAACACGCAGAGCAGTTAATTGTGCTATAGGATTTTTTTTTTTGGAACTTTGTACTTCTGAAGGCAGCTTTAAAGTGCTTTGTCCCATTCATTTTAAATCCTACAGAATGGATAGTGCACATGCAATGACATCTGGAGCTGGTAAATGCATGTACCTGCTGGGAAAATGGCTATGCTTTAAAACCAACAGGGATGTAAGATGGATGTATGGCTTTTTCTGTTATTTCTTAGAAATCCCCTACATAAAGGCCAGAGCATAACCCTATTTAAGAAGATACTCCTAGGAAAAGGTGGAATTGTAGTCTCCCTCCAGACTTGAAAGATGAGACCTCAGATTCCACACTGGTAGGCACTAAGGTACGCAGTCTCACCTGAGTGAATCCAAGTTTGATCCGTCTTTGTTTGAAAGTCTTGGCAAACTGCTCAAGCTCCTCAAGGTCACTGGGCTCCTCCAAGCTGGGAGTGTCGATTCGCTTTGGTGTTGACTGGCTCTGTGGAAGTGGCTGAATGGGGGTCGCTGCTATTGTGCGTGTTGGGGTTGCTGGCTATTAGGATAGAGGGCAAGGAAAACATGAAAATCAGATTTAAAAGAATAACCAGCAAAAATTAACCTTAGAAAAAGTACGAGAGGTTTCCGTGTGAAAGACCAACGAATGTGACATTGCCAACAATCTGAAAGTTCTTTAAATTTATCTGCATTCTTCTCAAGAACAAGCAAACACAACTCAGAAAACTGTAGTAATATGACAGCCTTCTAAAGGCTCTGACAGAACCGATTAAAGAAACCTGAGAGATGTTCAGTGCAGCAGATAACCAACAACTTTCATTTGCTACAGAAGCCACTCAAAGAAAGGCTGAACGCTCCTACTTGATATAGTTCTATTGGCTACAGACAGCTTGGTATTAATCCAATTTTAATCATTTTAAAACGGAATTTACTACTTGTATAAAGTGGCAGACTGTCATCAGCCCAAAAGTTTGAAGTCCCCTGTATAATCTTGGAAGAGTGAGCACCTAGAGGGGCAGCAAACACAGCAAGTTTCCTCTAATGCCATCTCTCATGAGTAACTCAATGATTTGAATAAGGAAAAAATACATCACCCTCTAACCCTTCTGTTTATACTTCCAACAATAAGGGTGATGGCACTGATGATACAAGAAATTAAGTAAAGGCAACCTGCAAAAAATTAATTCCTTTTAGATCTTACTTTACTTCTGCATAAAAGGCAAATCTTCCAGAAAGTCAGCACAAGGCTCACTCTTCCTGAATATCAACATACTAGATACAGCAATAAAAAGAATTTTTTTTTTTTTTTTACAAAAAAAAGTAAGGGATGCATTAACAGGTGAACAAAATACATTATTATTTTGATTCTATGTTTTGGTTGCATAACTAACTTGTTATGCGCAATAGACAACCTGTGATGCACAGACAAATCTTTTACTCTAGTTAAATTCTGTTCAGTTCAGCTGATCAGCTTTGCTGTCCTACATCCAATTCTGAAACTACAGGCTCCTTCAGCACAATTCAATCTCAAGTCTATGCAACACCACAGTAGCTTGCAAAGATCCAGAAATGGCTGTTTTAAAATAAATGCTCCATACACAGCTGAGTCTTTACATAGCTGTTGTTCTTCCCCTGGCTTAGTGCAGCAGTATTGTGCACTGTATAGCAGATGGTAGAGGAAGGTCAGCATCGATAATTCCATTACTTGAGAAACAATATGATCATGTATGAACTTTCTAGGATTGCAGACGTATGTGCCCCATTATTTTTAAATTTACGTTAAACATAGTGAGTAATTACTTCAATGTTTTTATTGACTTCATCTCCTTTATATAATTTACTTTCTCTTAGTGGCTCTGATACTTTTTTAAAATCCAAGTATAATCTTTAGTGAGGAGTCATGCTGCTAACTGAAGTATAAACTACAGAGGTGAGACAAATTTCATTTTCTGCATGGCGCATGAGAAGTACTATAGGTGGTGTAATAGAAAATGTAGTTTTCTAAGACTCTGATAGACACAGGCATCTTATTACAGACTAAAAATTTCTTACACGTAACCAAGGTGGCAGGAAGATACAGTATTTTAGAAACAGCATGCAATCATGTAACTAAACTGCACAGTAAAATACAGAGAGGAGCAAAATTAAATTTGCAGGCACGTGCAATCTTAGAATTGCTTTTCTTACAGTCTGAGAGCTTAATCACAGAGCTTTAATATTTTAACATATATCTAACAGAATATTTTAATGCATTTCTGACAATATCTTCACTTTCACAGAAGGTAACTAATAAGACTGGCAATGACTTGACAATAATAATGAAACAACTCAGCTAGAATAGAGGCAGATTACCACTGCAATTCCTAAAAAAGACATTAGCCTGTAATCCTCTTTTTGAGCAGCCCACACCTTGCTCCTCTGAATTTCACAAATATATAGATTACCAAAAAAAAACCTTACAAATCTCCTCTAGTCCCATTAAATCAAAATGCCAAACACAAAAGCTTTCAGCTAAAAATAAAAATTAAGTGTGTGGAAAAAAAAGATACAGCACATTAGAGTAGGAAGTTACAAAACTGAAGTTACAGGTAATTCTGTTCTACACTGAATCTAGCCAGGAAGACAAATTCAATACTATTACTGTATTTATGCCTGTAGTAGAGCTGCACTTTCTACTGTAACAGAAATACAAAGCGTTCACTCTCTTGCAGTAATTCAAATCCCCTCAGAAACTCATGAACTCAAGAAATAAGGCTGACCTGCGAGGCAAGGGTGATGCTTGGCTGAGACTGCAGGAGGTTGGCTTGGCTTTGCTGAGGTAGTTGCGTTAAGAGATTCTGCGCTTGCAGGAGACCTGGAAAGAGAAAAGGGTGGTTTGGGTTTATCTATAGAACAATGACTATAACATGAAACGACGCGAAGCAAGGCTCTTGCCAAATAATCAAAGTTACAAGAAATCTGAGATGCAAGCCTTTATTTTATCCCTGCAGGGATACCTCCAGACTTCGGACTTTACAGGCCAAAGTCTCCTTGTATTTTTCTGAAGTACACATGCTGACATAGAGGTGAAACAAAGAAGTCTGCACTACTCTCCTCTGTAGAAACAATTGTAGTGACTGAAGTTCTCCAAGTTTTGTGTGCAAGAATCGTTTATTGCCCCTTTCAGCTTACAGACATCATAGGTAAACTTCTCCCTGTAACCAACAGCTGACTGAGAGTCAAGGAGCCATATAAAAGCAAAAAGGATTCCAACAACTGAACGCTAATCAAACATATCAGCTGGGCTCCTTGACCATTCTTCTTTCTCTCCATGCTACCCCAGGCCAGCTACCTAACAAGAAGGCAACTTTCTCTGGCAAACTTAAGCAAATCACACCAGAAGACAAAACAAGCCCAGGCAATGACCTTCTCTTGGTTGAAATAAAGAAGGAATCATTTGCAAAAATAACAAGATGCTGAACACTAGTTTACACTGCGCAAATAGAACAAGCATTACACAGAATATATGAAGCCTCCCACTATTATGAAATGAAAACATTAAAGAACAACTGAGATTGATGCAACCAATGTACACAATATGCCACCACTCTAAAAATAAATTCTTACAGTCCACTAGCTGTATAGCCTATCAAATATTTCTGGAAATTGAGAAATAGCCTTGCATCTTTGTAATTTAACCAGAAGTTATCTGAAATTTTCTGCATTACTAGTTTTAAAATATATTTTTAAAGTGTAAGAATCTTGACAAAGATAGATCTACAGTTAACCAACTCCCTTAATCTTATTGTGAATACTACTACTGCTGTTCTTTGTGTGACTTCTGAGTATGCCTATTAACTTTCCCTACAATGATTTTAGGTTCTGACTAATTAAATTTACATTTAGCAAGCATTTTCAATATATAAAGTTCCTAAAAATCAAGTGGTGAATGAGAAGTGACAGAACAACAGCAGATAGACACTACTGACCACTCGGAGGACAGAACACCAAGTAGCACAAAAAGAAAACTGTGCAATTTGAGTTTGACATAGTCTGTCCAGCCTCATTAGCTGGCAAGGCATGCCATACATGATGAGCTACCTTTTACCAGCAGACAGACAAGGGACACAGGAACTAGGACTTGACAAATAGTGAGCAAGAAACTACATGTTTGAAAGGGTAAGGCCACACAGGATATGCAAAAACTGTCCTGGTACTACCTAGGTAGACAAGAGAAAATGCATCTTCAGTGAGGGATGCTAAACTATAGAAGAATTGTCTTCTGACGCTGATCTTACCGTAATAAAAACTGTAAGAGAATTTTCCTTATACTAAATAATAGGACAGCGTAGACAACTTTGCAAATTTACTTTGTGATAAGGAATGTCTCAACTGTGGTTCTGAAAACTCATGGTGAGGGAATGGATCAATCTGAGAAATTCCAAGACTGCTAACTACTAGTACACGTACAATGTTTATTTCAAGGCAAATATTTGTCTACTTGAAAGATTATTTCAGCTACTCAAATCTAATTACTAATTAGAGAACAGTCACCTCTAAGAGAAAATCTTTTGACTTCAACTGACAATTTGAAACAGAAAGGGCCAAGCCATCACAATAACGCTACAGAGTAACTGACCAACAATGAGACAAAAAAAGACAGCGACCATGTTTGATCTCCGATCTACCTGCTAACACCACTGATCACACCTTACTGACTGATGACTGTAATCAGAGTACTTAGGATTGTCCTTTTATGACGTTCTGTCCTCAAAGAAATCCCAGAGGATATTTTTCTGGCAATAACGCTTCTGCTAAAGAGTACGCAATGACTATGCTTTTCCTCATTTTATTCTTGCTCGTATATTCTGAAGTAATTACCACTGAAGGACAGAATAAAATATCCTGAACATGTTTCACGCACATAGTTTTAACGTCATTTTACCCTACTTAAATACTGATGATAAGCCCCTCAGGCAGAAACTAGAGAAATAAAAAGTTGAAGTTAAGCCTCTAGATGACCAAAGTAATAATTAGGAAACAGAGAAAGCAGCTGAACTATTTTGGTAAAGTATGCATCTCTCTCATTGATTTAGTCTTTTCAAACAGTTGTCGTGTATACTTTGGCCTCTTATTAGCTTCCTCATGCAGGCAGCTGCAGTTTAACTCTTTTCAGATGAGACTTGTACTAGTTTAAGCTTCACTCTTGTTTCTTCCCTGAGACGATTACTCCCCATGCTTTGGTCCACAAAAACTTCAGCGATAACGTACAGCGCCCTTAGCATAGCCTTTAAATACAGTTTAAGTCCAAAATGGCACCTTCTAGGTAACTGCAGTGGCATCAGTGTTTCAGACTTTTTTGCTTCCTTGTGGACTGACACAGGTGCTAATGCTGTTTATTGTCTTTATTACTAAAATGGACTACAGGGCAGAATATACTCTCAGCAAGTTTGTAGACAACACCAAACGAGGAGAGCAGTCAATAGACTGGAAGCTAGGATCCAGGCTGGCTGGACAAATGGAACATCATGGAGATCAATGGAAAATGTGAAGTCCTGGATATGGGCTAGAATAACCCTGTGCAGCAGTACAGGCTGTGCACTTACAGTCTAGTGAACAGTTTTGCAGAAAAAGACCTGGGGGACAACAAATGAATACAAGTCAGCTCTATGCCCTTTTAACAATTGCACCTTATGTTGTTTTAATTAGTAAGAGCACAGCCAGAAGGTAGGACTCTGATTCTACTTAAGTGAGACCATATCTGGAACATCACATCCAGCCTGCGTTGGGATGCCCAGTACATCTCCAGTACAAGACAGAATGACATCCCAGATTACATACATTCAAGGCCTATCAGAATGGCTAACAAGCCTGAACACTCACAAAGGAATGTCTCATAGACCTGTTTTGTTTAGCTACTGCTGTCTTCAAGGATAGAAATGGAGACTCTTCTTGAGGGTGTGCACAGTAATAAGCAGTGATAGAAGCAAGAACATGAAAAACTCCAAGTAGATATAACCAGAGAGTTGTTTTTCTAGGCAGTTTTGTGTGGGTGGGTTTTTTCTGCTACACTTTTTTAAATTGAGAGAGGTGCCAGAAGAATCTCCGGCATTGAAGATGTTCGAAAATCAACTAGACCAGCCACTGAGCACCACTGCTGTTAATGGGATGGACTGTGAACAACACTACATGATCTCTATAGGTCCCTTCCAACCTATGTGATTTCAATTTTTTTTTAAATCTATAAGAAATACTGTACTTGCATATCTAACTTTACAGACGTAGAACCCAGCGCACAGGGTCAGAAATAGTAAGAGTCCAGTAGTTTTACTGTACTAATAATGGCAAATAAATAACTTATATGAAACTGGCTGTATAGATAATTAGATGGATGTAGAAAAGGTTACATGCAAGAAAAGTCTGGTGTTTCAGAGGTATCTAATTTTATTTATATTTATAAATATATTATAATTATAATTTATTTATATTAAAAAAAAGGCATCTTTTTTTTTTTTTTTTTTACAACTTTTCCTCTAATATCTACAAGTAATGTGAATAACAGCTCAAGCCAAAGACTTTCTGCCAGCCAACAGTCCCTAAGGACTGATCTGGGGTTTAGTTGCTATTGTCTAAAACTAAGCAAACATTGAAGTGCAAATTTTTTCAGCATAATTTTTAAAAAGTTGGCCCAGAATCATAATGCATAATTTATCTCTGAGCTCCCTAAGAGAGTGAATTTTTTCATAGAAGAAAAACTTGACTGCTTTTTCTCTGCCAAAGCTGTTCATTTTCTCACAGACGTATCCTGGAAGTTGGTGTACAAAGCAAAACCATTACATGATCGTAATCTGATTAACTGGAAAAAAAAAACAAAAGGAGGAGTATTAGACTACACATTAACTACAGTGTTATTTGATCAACTTCACTGATCGCTGTTGATGCAAGGAAACTCCTGGTCACTTCGGTGTACCTCATTTTATCTAATTCAGATCTTCTAAAGTGGGGACTCAGAGTTGGAATCATACTGGGAATCAACATAGTAGAGGAAGAACTGATCTTCAGATTCCTACCAATAGGTTGCACAGATATTATACCGCTGCATGCTGCTGCACCTTTTGCAGTATCCACTTAACTTTAAGGATCAGTTCAAGAATACGGATGCATATATGCTGAAGTTGGTAAACTGCAGTTTTGAAGAAATATCACACCACTGATCCATGCACAGGTGCTGGCACCCTACTATATGAAAATCTACATTTTTACTTATTGATGCTATTTGGTATGTTAGCTCTGAAGTCTTGATTTCAAAGCAGGCAGTAAATATTAAGGTCTTAATTCATATCTTGGTAATGAATACTTGTAGCCCAGGGGAAAAAGTCAAATCATTGCTTTCAAGTTATTCCTGATTCCACTTTAAGCTTTTCTCTCTTCTCTGGGGAATGAATATGAGTCAGTTACATTTTATTCAACTGTTGTGTCACCAAATATACTGTCATTAAGATGCTCTTGAGAACGAAGAGTTGGATCTCCTTATCTGCATATTGATGGCACCAAAGCACTTGCACCTGGTTCACACAGCACATTATTAACAAAATGAGGAGTCCTGCAAGTGGACTACAGGTACAGTCTCAGAAGAGACAAAAGTTTGTCTGTTACAAATGTGATGTATCTAAGAAGAAACAAAGGTGTTTTTTTCTTTTTTTTTTTAATCCAAAATACAACTAGAAAATATCAGAGAACAGGAATGAATTTGGCCTGCCATCATCATATCAGGTATTTTTACAATAAGAAAGGAAATCAAAGGAAGTCTTTAATAATAAACAGCATTGACCTGAGAATAGGTAGGCTCAGATTCAATGTTTAAAGCTAAACAGGAACTTTTCTTCCACATTTGCTTTTCTGGAGACTTTCCTTACAAGTATCTCATGTTTCTAAACCAGTTCTCTCTTCTTGACAAAGACGCAGTCTTTCCTCACATCTTATCTTCTATATGAAGGATTAATTTAAATGAAATGCAGCACCATTTCCCCTCTCCATTCAGATTTTTACTAATATAATTTTTATTGGCAATATCTTCCAAGTAGAAAGACAAACGGTCATTCAAGTGCAATATTTTTGAGAAGCAGCTACAATTACAGTAAAGGACACTGAACTGATGATTTTAGAGACAGATCTATTACTTCACAGAGTACAAGATACAAGAGGTATAAAGAGTATTAGGTACTACATTCCTGCCTGTAATTTTAACTAAACATGGGAATAATAATTGTTCTAAGTAAGAAATTATTTCAAATTTCTATTTCCATTCAGTCTTCTGCTTATCTGCCGAGGCTTAAAACAATTCCTTTGGGTATGATGCTACTTATTACAAGCTATGAGAAACAAAACTTTACACTTTTTTTTTCATACTACCTCTTGAATAGCTAGAAATCACATGTAAAAGGAAAACAATTACACTAGAGACAGAGCAGCGGACTTATGGCAAGAATTTCACATCTGCTACTGCGATCTATGCGTTGAAGAAAGCAGAATGACAAACTGATTTTTTAAATTAATATTTGGTTATTGAATTTTCTAAAAATTTTGCAGGTCAGACCTTAAGAAGATTCAAGCTACGAAATTCAGCTTCCTCTAAGAACATATATAAGGTTGCCGATGACTGTGTCACTCTGCCTCCACCACCCCTCCAAGTAGAAGATGCTTCTCTCTACCTAATGTTTGCATGTCTTCTATGACCCTGCTTAGTGATGCTATTCTTCATCCATTTCCCTCAATACTAATCTTATGTATTAAAAAGTGTTTCTCACGTACATGACTACATGACATGGACAAAACATGCAGTGTAGTGTGTAAAGCAATAGATTTCTTCCAGAATAGATAATCTATAAATATGAACTTTTATTTTATTTACTAAGTTGATGCATATATATATAAAGCTGCACACAGTACTGATAAGTCACCCAAAAAAGTTGAATGTCTTTAAAGAAACATCTAAGCTAGTTTCTCCAAAATATTTTTTTTATTTTATGAAGTTGACTAATGGAGCAATAGGACAAGAACAGAATAGTGAAGTCTGCTCAACAGAAATGATAAAATAAAAATACATACTTTCTCAATCTTTCTTATAAATGATAACATACTGTTTGAGACTGTCTAACAATAACTATGAAATACTGCAGAATGCCATACCTACAATGTGAGATAAGGACTATTATGACATACATGTTGCTTTATCATTGAGTGCTCATGAAGAAAATTAGATCCATTCAAGCATTTCAGTTTGGAAAGCTGTCACACACTAGAGGCTGATGGTCAGAATACAGAATATAAATCTTCCTACATTTTTGGCCTATTCAGTTGTCCAGGCTGCACATTTACCAGTAAAACATGGTGTTCCTACACACACTGCATCAGTGATGACAGCAATATGCAGGTCTTAACTGTAGTCAAGAAATCACTTTCAGAGCAGATCCCTGCAAAATAAACCATGAAAACATCTTCTGGTACCTACTCTCTACTTCAGAAGATTTAAAACAAAAAACTTTCATCCCATTCTACAATACAAAACTCATTTTGAGAGACGAATGAAATATGCATCTGATAGTTCCACTCTTTGAGAAGCATCTTCAGAGGTATTTTAGAAAACCCAGGAGAAATACTCTGATAACTGTAGGCAGATATGAATAATGACTGCTGAGTTTTTCAAAGCAATGTTTTTTTTGCTTGTTATTTCCTTAAAAGAGTATTTTAAACAATCATGAAGATTCTTGAACAAAACCTTGGTGAATTTTGATATCTTCTAAAAATTGTACGTAAGGCTTTTAAATTCTGCCTCATTTCAAGAAAGTAGTATACTGTTAAGTGCCTCACTGAACAGTTTCTTAACTGTTTTCTACCAGAACTGACACAAAAGCTCTCCTAAGTCAAGTACTGTTAAAAGAAGGTTAATTTTGACTAATCCTTTATTCAAATGTTAGTGCATTCAGCTTCAGCATAATGGAAAAGTCAGTTCTCCAGACATACCATGTAAGAAAAAATGATGCACACACACACACGCAAAAAAGCCAAACCAACAACCTGAAAGGAACAGAAGAAAATAAGGTGCGAAGAGCCACTTTACAGGACACGAAGGCTCTGGAAGACTGTTTCAACCATGACAGGATATGCATTCTGAACAAGAACCTTTGGATTCCCAGACCTGAACAACTAAGAGTTCACATAGAAAAGCAGGGAAAAAAAGACCATTTGATTATATCAGCAATTGGAGTCTATCATCCATGGCCAAACACAGCTATCTGAGGGCATCAAAGAGTGCAATCACTACTCCAATGTACTGCAACATTAGTTCTTAGAGCGAAGAGTCTATGCAATATCTTAACCAGTATGGCACTACTTTCTACTACTGCCTTGATTTGCCTTTAACATGCAAGCCATATCAAGTCTCCAGGCTTCCATCTCCTAGGATTCTGCCTATGAATTCTGGAGAGTTGTCTTCCCAGCAGGCTTCCTTAGAATCATAGAATCCATGGAATCATAGAACTCGATAGACTTGCATCTTGGGTTGGAAGGGACCTCAAAGATCATCTAGCTTCATCTCCCTTGCTGCATGCAGGATTGCCAACCACTAAATCAGGCACTAGGTCAGGTTGCCCAGGGCCCCCATCCAACCTGACCTTGAACATCCCCAGGGACAGGGCATCCACAGCTTCTCTGGGCAGCCTGTGCCAATGCCTCACCACACTCTCAGCGAAATTTTTTCCCGTCATCTATCTGAATCTCCCATCTTTTAGTTTAAAACTGTTCCCCTTTGTCCCATCACTATCTACCAGCGTGAAAAGTTAATTTCACTCCTTCCTTCTTGAGAACCCACCCAAAAATTCAGTATTTCCCAGTAGTCCTTGTTGCTAAATGTCCCCATAACATGATCTCTGGATTGTTTCTCCTTGAGAAGTCAGCTACACAAACTTTGATGAGGCTGAGATCTAATACCCAGAAAGGGCCAACCTGTTACACAGGAATCCTAATTGCAATATTGTTACTTTTTCCAGGGAACATCAACAGATAATGAAGGTGTATAAACCTCCCTGTTTCCACTTTTTCCTCTAAAAAGCTATTTATGATTTTTCTTTTCTGGCAAGGAGCACTTACCCTGCTGCCCCTGCGGTGTTTGTGAGATGATGAACTGTGCTGGCTGCAAGTTGGTTGTTGGATGCACCAACACAAACTGTTGCAGGTTGAGATTCTGCTGCTGAAGCTGCTGCAAGTGCTGCAAATCCTTAAGGAAACAGGGGAAGGGAAAAAAAAAAAAAAGGAGAAAAAAAGAAAAAGGAAAAAGAGCTGTTGTTACACATTTATGTCAGCCATGATTCCTAATTAAACTAGATGTTAAATACAGCAGTCCTGCTACTAAAATATCTTTTAGACTGGTACTGTGAATTACACCGGCCTACAAAAAAACCACAAAGCCAACAAAAACAGCTTGCCAAATAACCCAGCAAAATATTTCTAACACTGTTCTGCTTTTATTTAAAAAATATCAGTTCCCCTCCCCCTCAACCAGTGTTTAAGTTTTCAGATACTTGTCAGCACTTGTATTTCTCAGACTTATGTCTAAGGATGCAACTTCTGCTACATTAATTGCTGACAAATCCAGCACATTTTGCTGGGAGCTACAAGGGCTTCTCTGAAGGTAATGTCTCCTATTTTATTTTGTTGGCCCACAATGTCAGAGGCAGATGTTGCTGGAATGGCAGTAGAGGCTGAACCTTCCCACCAATATTCTGTTACATTACTGTCGTGTGACAGACGGTAGCAGAAGGGCAGTCTGACATGCGAGAGTGTATGAAGCAAAGGGACGTCACTGATTTTCTCCATGTGGAAAAATGGAACCCACTGACATTCATCGATGCTTGCTGAATGTTTATGGAGACCAAACAGTGGATGTGAGCACAGTGAGGCAGTGGGTGGTGTTTCAGTAGCAGAGACAGAGACAGTGGGTCACCTCCACTAGTACAGACTTTTATGAGCATGGCATATAAGCTCTTTTTCATCACTGGCAAAAGTGCAGAGCTAATGGTGGTGATTATGTTGAAAAATAGTGTTTTGTAGCTGAGAATTTGCCCTACCAAATAGTGTTACTGTACTCTTTGTACCTGTTATAGTTTCCATGGAAATAAATAGGAGGCACTGCTTTCAGAGCAGCCTATGTATTTTTCTTTAGAACAATAATCTACAAGTACCATTTTAATTAGTAATAGGAAAGCAAAAAATTATAGATTCCTCATTTGCACTCTAGTTGTTCAGGTCAAATTTTGGGAAGCAGCCAACCCAAATAGTAAGCAATATATTTGATTAGTTTTCAATCAAATTACAGTAAACATAGTAGATACAGCTACCCAAAAACCCCAAACACTACACTATTGTAGAACTCTACTTTTATGTATTTAAACCAACCAGAACTGTTAATTTTTTATAATTAAATGATTGGTTTTGACAAAATGCTGACCTCTGAGAAACCAAATCATCAAGAAAAATGGTTTAATTTGTTGTTTATCTAGAGAATAAAAAAGCAGAACTACAAAAAAAAACTCACACCAAACTAGCCTTTTTAAACTTCTTCAGAGAGTAACTGAAATTTTAAAGCTGAAGCACAGTATAAAGTTAGCCAACAGAATAGTGGTAATCTGCCTAAATTAACCACACACTTATGCAGAATCTTTCCCAGAAGAAGCTATTTCAAAAAGAGCGCTGCTTGCCAAGCAGGTAGATAGAAGTCAGAAACATCTCCCATACTTACAAGTTCTAATTAAAACAAATTCAAAAAGCTGCCCAAAACCTTTCAGGTAAGCTGCTCAGATACTCAAGTATCTGTTTGCTGACAGAAAGCCTCTGCCAGGTCTACCTGTGTCCAAAGGCTAACAACACCAGGCCACTCCTAAACCAGTGCTCAGTGTAACTGCATGAATGGAGCTGCTCATGTTAATGTATCTCTAAATGTAAGCAAAATGAAAGTGAGCCAGACTAAACCTGCTTCTTAAGGCTTGTAAACTAACCACCACGCATTTTTGACTGATGTAGGTTACTGAGCACTTGCACAAGCTGCTCTGCCAGCATATGTGAAAGGTCATTAACTGCTAGCAGTGTTACAGACAGTGTTGAAAAGTCAAGACATAGTGTCAAGGACATCTTCTTAAACAAACATCCATTTGCAATATACATCTGTCTGGGTCCTTATGTTATTTTTAAGACATTAAACCAAGACTTAAAAGCTCCAACAATCTTCTGAGGAGGTGGGATGGGACTGTGAGAAGCTGGAAAGGCAGCTTAGGGAGTTAAAGAATCCACTGACTCATGAGACCACAAAACACGCATTACAAGAAAATGACTACTTAACCTGCATTTATAAAGACATTGGCCATCAATCACTGAGGCAACTTCATCAAGTTAAGTCAAAAGCATGCAGAATCATAATATGGTAGACAGACACCAGATGGCACTGACCAAACAATGGAAAGTTCTATTTTAGAAGAGAATGGCAAAGTAACAAAAAAGGCCCCACAACACAGAGTGTTTTTTAAGTTGATAGTATTGTTTGCTTTTGGAAAATTTGGGAAGTACTGCAACCATTCCTATAGAATTGAGGCTAGTTTCATTCCTTAAAAAAAACAGACTTTTTTTTTTTCCCAGAAATGTTCCAAGTTTCTTCAGGCTTCAGGTTAAAAGTTATATTGTCTAGAAATGTCACTAAAATCTCTTACTGCTTGAGACCAATGCAACACAGACCTCCACTCATTTATTGATGCTCTTTACTTTATTGGTTACTTCTGCAGACTGAGCAAACCCTCCAGAATAGTGGGGCTCACACAAGACTGGATGTAAGGACTAAATGTGGAGGAAGAAACAGAATGAGTAGGGCAAGGCAACTATGGCTGAGAGCCCTGAGTGGAAAGAAAGAAGTAAAGAGAGGTTGAAAGATGAAAATAATGAAAAAAGTATAAATCCAAAAAGTAGTTAGGAAGAAAGTTTTGAAGAAAAAAAATATGGACAGAGATAGGTTGTGGGCCTCCTCCACTAAAGCAAGCTAATGAGAAATTCTGAAATGACATAGTATATCCCAAATGATTTGAAAAACCACCACAAGAGAAAGAAAGAAATATATATATAAAAAACCAAACAAACCAAGAGTACTAAAAACCAGGACAGGGTATATGGTAGCGCAGGCATATCCAGCCTATGGCCCAGCATTGCCCTCAATGCGACCAGCCCCCTGCTACACCAGGCCCTCGTGGCAGTGGCTTTTCCCACTGAGCAGTCCGCCCGGCCCCTCAGCACCAACAGAACACCAGTACAGTGCTAACCTCATCTGGGCTGAAAGCAGGGCACTGAGCGCAGTATGGTGCCAGCTCAAGTGATGGAAAATAATGTTACACATCTTGATACACTGGCTAAATACAGTCCTGTGAAGAGAGAATAACATGCAGCCAGGCTTCCTGTGTTGATAAAGGAATTTGAAAGGGGGTTTAAAGATTGTCAGAACAAAAAAGCAATTTTTTTTTATTTGCAACTCCATTTTTCAGTCTTGCACGTTTTCAAATGGAATGTACAGGCCTGCAAATAAAAAACTGATAATTTCTCTTTACCAGACTTTTATAAGATGTCTCTTACCAGAGAGAAATACCCCTCACCTCACAGTCGCGTCTTACTCATGCCATCACTTTTTGGCAGTACGTACGTTTGTGAACAACTGTTTTCAAGGATGAAGCACAGAAAGAGTAAAATTTCATCAAAAATCTCTGACGAACACCTTGAAAGAATTGCAGCCACTGCCATCAAACCAGATTGATGTTTGTTAGCTTCACAAACACAGAATCATGTATTCCACTGTTTTTGTGGCTTTGTTGTTTTTTTTTTTGTATATTATAATAAAAACCATTAAAAATTAAACTAAGTTGTGTAATTTATGTACACTGACTATATATAATATTTTATGAGGGCTGCTCCAAAAGTAATGTTTCCTATTTTATTATGTTGGTCCACAATGTCAGAGGCAGATGTCGCTGGCAAGGCAGTAGAGGTTGAACCTTCCCATGTTGCTGCTGTGTGACAGATGGTAGAAGAGGGGTAGTCTGACAAAATGGTGTCTGACGTGGAAGCGCATATGAAGCAAAGGTGTGGAACTGAATTCCTCCATGCAGAAAAAATGGCACCCACTGACATTCACCAATGCTTGCTGAATGGTTGTGGAGATCAAATAGTGGATGTCAGCACAGCGAGGTGGTGAGTGGTGCATTTCAGCAGTGACAACAGCAACAGTGTGTCACCTCCGCTGGTACAGATTTTTACAAGTGCAGCATGCAGGCTCTTGTTCATCACTGGCAAAAACGCAGAGCTAATGGTGGTGACTACGTGGAAAAATTCTGTTTTATAGCTAAGAACTTGGTCAGACAGTGTTATTGTGCTCTTTGTATCTGTTGTTGTTTCCATGGAAATAAGTAGGAGGCATTACTTCAGAGCTATCTACATATATGCAGCCCAAGACAATTCCTCTTCATGCAACGTGGCCCAGGCAAGCCAAAAGGTTGGACATCCACGTGTTAGTATATTTGTAAGATCAAAGGGAAGAACTTTTTGTTTAAGGGTACCCAGTTAAAACACAGCAGCTCTTACTGCCAGACTCTTACACTTAAATATGAGAAAACTTTTAAAATCGAGGTGTCAAGATAACTGGTATAAGTAATCTTATCCCTCTACATCTGTTTAGGTAAATGGTTTCTTGACTGAGTCTTGTTTAAATATAGAAATACAATTACGTAACGTAGAATAGAAACAACATCTCCAAGGGTATTCATTCAAATAGCCCTATCAATCCTTCAAATTCATTTGGAGTCCAACTTCATTTCTACCTTTGGAAAGTTTTATTATTTTCTTACTGTAGCACTACAAAAAATCTCCCAACATCAACCACGTGAACAACCTGTGACACAGTTTTCATAGGCTATTCTTTGTTTTCCAAATTGTAAACTGTATACTTCCACAAGTATGTAGAAAGAGAGGGACAGACTTCTGGGAAAACAAGTCTTCTGGTGCTTCCTACAAAGTTAGAAAGATCAAAGCAATCCAATTCCTATCTCTGCCAAGAAGAGTGGAACATTTTGATAAGAGTACTTTTTTTTTTAAATTCAAAGTTCTAAATTCAATACCATTATCTCAAACAGGAACCTCACTATGAACTTAAGTATCTCTGCCATTTTGAAGTTTATGTCATGTAAACATTGATGATGGATTCTGAAAACAAGCAACGAAGTTTCCAAAGAGCTCCAAAACTTGGTACAACTGCTTAGCGACAATTTAGCATCAGCTCACAGCAGCACTACTGACAACTTACCAGATTTCTGCAGCAGATACCTCACATTAACTGCAGCACACGTTAAAGAAGTCATGCTTGTGCAATTAGCTAATTAAAATAAATATGGTAATCCCACTGCTGCAGAGACCTGCCAGTTAATCAATTATTCAAAAACCATCAAATAAAACAAACACTCAGCTATTTGTATAATCAGCTATGTGTTTACAATAGCAACACAAAGCTGAGCACCGCTCATAGAAAGGTGTTGAGATGGGTCAAAAAGCAAAGTGTTATCCAACTACAAAACTAGACCATGGAAGTTTTCCATAAAACATCTCAAATTATGTCCAACAGCTGCACAAATTAAGCCCTGCACTTTTATGATAAGAGGAAGTAAAACAATCAACTGAGCTACGCATATACTGGGACAACCTGTCCTAAAAGGAACTGTTAAATCTAATGTTTAAGAAATTAGGAATCTCTCAGTAAGTGAAACTTCAATTTGTTCCACTTGCACTACAAATACACATCATATGGTGACAACTGCATGATCACATGCTTTTTTTTTTTCCAGAGAGCCTTTAGCTCATTCAAGCACACAAAATAAGAGCTTCTGAAGTGAGCTGTCTATTTGATGGCATATGCTTGATTATTTCAACTCTACTCAAAACTTTCTCTGAAGACTTTGTAAATTCAGGAGAAAAAAAAACCACAGTGCTGAACTAGTGATTGTAAACGCTTCACATATTTTCACAGCATCTCACTGCAGTGGAAGAATAGTATAGCAACATCTTGCACATGCACAAAACTGCCTCTAGAAGTATCAACCACATTGCTGGCATATTTGACAAATGTAAAGCCAGGAAGTTCAAGGTACAGATTTGATATGAAATTTTAACAGTGGTTTGGTAAAGTAGACCTCACTATCTTAAGCTGCACACATGGAGAACAAGAGGCACAACTATGAATCATTTAAGTTTAGGTTAAAAGACTCGCATAATATCAGACAGGAACTCTGACAGATGTACAGATTGCAGCTGGATGCTAACAATCAAATTCCTTTTCCATTCCTTCACTGAAATCTGTCTGTCTTATTGCTTACATACAAATGCTTAATAAAACTGAGAGGTGGTCTTGGGTATTAAAAGTTTCCTTGAATGTTACATTTTTGAGTCATCTCCAGATCATGACATTGAATTGAGATCCTTTGCTAAAGGCAGCCACTTGTTCACATGACTCAAGTGTCACAGTGCACCATGAGGCTCTGTGGGCATCATCAATACTGGCTTTTGAATTTGGGCTTTTGGTATGGTATCACTGTGGCCTCTAAAAGGACAGCCATAGAGGTCAGAACTTTCAGAACAGCACCACAGAGCTTGTACACTTCAGCCAATACAAAATTGAAAACAGAACCAGGCTCTTACCCCATCGGTGGACCACTGCAATAAAGGAATAGCACATTTCAACAGTGGACTTCAGAAATAATTGTGACATTTCCATTGTTCTACTTAATCAGCTCTCATCTTCACTTCCTAGACACTTCACCCCAGCTGAATACAAGTGAAAATAGTCTGAATATCTAGAAAGTGTCAGCCAGTCTTAAAAGGCTGCTCACTGCAAGAAGTAACCATGGAGATTACATACCCTTTGTACGGCCAGACCAATCAAACTACAATACCAAGAGCCTTAATCTATGAAGAGATGGACCCCAATGTTGGCAGCACAATCACCTACAGGTAGTACTCAGAATGTCTGTGCATTACATTTGGTTACCCTTGTCCAGAAGTCCATGGAGTTTCAATACCACACATGCTAAGTTTTGAGTCATTGGTGCCACATTCTCAACACTTCATTAAGCCAATACTGGAAGACTAAAGTAAGCAAAATTTCCTTGGCAAGCAGTTCTTCAGAGTAAAGAATTAACAGGTTGTTAGCAGCAGTCCATAAAATTGGACAGATTCCAACACTGGACTCATTCTGGCAAGATTTTCTCTGGAAAAACAAGAGTGCCAATTCTTTGTCACTGTACTCTCAGCACTAAGCACCAAGTCAAGATAACAAACAAACCTGCCAGGCTGCCTTTATTCAGCTCTCTCATTTTCTTGTTTGGATCCAAGCAACATCCTTTGTGATATTGTGGGCATTCCTTCCCATAGGTCTCAACAACAGCACATCTACAGGCATCTTTCTACACTCATTTTTCTCCCGTTCAAGCTAATTACAAGGAAGGAACTATTGAAAATATCCCATCTAGACAGATTCTCAAACTAACTCAGGAGCTCAGTGGAACTGATAAGCAGCTGGTTTACATTCTTAGCTATACCTATCAATCTCAGAGCTAAGGATGAACAAGGAAACACTAACAGTACCTCAAAGATTCTGGAGACTCACTGAGTAAGGAATAAAAATATGACTTCAATGGTGCAATTTGTCAAACTTCATTTTCCGCCCTCTCAAGCCTCACCTGTGCAATCTGTATTGGCTGAGATAGAGGGATCTGCGTCATCGGCGTTGCAGCAGAGGCCGAGATGGTGGCACCAGCAGCGCTGTGCTGCTGACTGGCTGAATGCTGCACTGCAGCTGCCAGCAACTGTGCCTGCGCCTGTTGTAGCAATAACTGTTGCTGGGCTGGCGTCAACGTGAGCTATAAATAATTAGAAAACAGCCATTAATAATGGAAAGAGCCACTTTAGCTACAAAGTCATTAGCTAGCCCATTACTAGTTATATTAACCAGACGTTCCTAGAACTATTACTATAGTTTAGCCATGAACTAGTCAATGACTTTGGCCATAAATAAGGACAGCTGGCTACTCAACACATTGTATGAATCAACCTACCACAGAACTGGTATAAACCAAACCACGTGAATGGAAACATTTGAACTTACTGGAATCCACAGAATCTAATTTTACTCCTAAGTTCTCTCTTCAACTCTACCAGCAGATTCAGGAAAAAGGTAATTAAGTAGCAAGCAAAAGAAAAGAATTATATCGCCGAGCCTTGAAAGGAAATTTACACCGAGAAGAACAGCAAGTGATTAGCCAGATGAATGAGAAGCAGGAATGTTGGCTGTGGCTACTGAACAAACTGATAACACCCCAGCTGCTTCACATTAGCATGAACCCCTGCCATATTCCATCATTTCCATTATGCCCTAAGATATAAGTAAAGAACATGAGCTCCATTTGTTTTTCTCCAAGTCTCCCCATCTGCTTTTTTTTTTTATTAGATAGAATAGAATTGGCAAGTTTACATCCCTTTCCTTTCCCAAACACACATTATCTCTGTGAAACAGGTGGCAGCAGTCTCTCCTTTACATGTAAATGAATCTTGATGCTCACATTTACTACAATCCATATCTGCATAGACCTGGAGTCCTATGTTCCACTACTGCAAATACTCAAAATAAAAGAAACTAACACTTTTTCAGAATGACAAAAATAAGTTATTAAAACCCAACATATTATTAAAACAGTCTCACTTTTAGAACTTTCAAATTTAATTAACCAGAACTAAATAGGACATCAGCTACAAACTAGCTTACAAGATTTAACAATTGAACGCGAAATTGACAGTTTCATTCAACTGCAGAGATGACCTAACCTAACAGTTCAAATTCTAAACACATCACTAGAACAATTGTCTTAAATTCCTTATTAACATGTACACTCTTAAAGATGGAAAGCTGATTACACGGAACCAAGATGTCTAACTAAAAGAGTCCATTCACAAAACTTTCTTTTTTGTTTTGACTAAAGGCATTTTAGAACAATTTAGAAACATCAATAATCCTTAAACAACAGCTATTTCACAATTCCTCAGAAAACCTTGCAATTACCAACTCAGAACTGGTAGGTTAAAACAGAGGAGTTGAAAAAGCTTAAGGCACAGATCACCACAGTTACTTTAAAAGAAACATGTATGAGAAAAGAAAATTAATGTCAGCAGTTCCATTGTTTCTGTTCTTCATCGTAACTCAAGTATTCAACAGAATTTAATCTCATGCTTGCATGTCTCATTTTTCTCCTGCAGTAATGTCATCAGCAACTCACTTGGGCACACCAGGTTTGAGTTTCATTGTGGACGGGTTTTTTTAATGCAAATACTTTGTAACAAAACCAGACCAAAGGGTGCCTATTCGTAGGAAACTATTTTCCCTCTTGGTCCTGCTTTCACACAAACTTCCTCCTGTGTGAAAAGAAATGACAGTAACCTTCACTGACAATTCTAAAGGGACAGCAGAACTGCCATCATCTGCCAGACAGGAGGCTTGCTACAGTACTCTTAGGTAAATCTTACCCCAGTGATCTGTCCTCCGGCCAGCATGAGCTGGGTCTGGGGTATGGCCGCCTGCACTGAAGGCTGCTGGGAAGGCTGGCTTGGCTGCTGAGAGTCCCCAGATTCTTCATTAGATTTAGACTAGGACAGAGAAAAATACAACTCTTTATAGTGTAAAACAGATGTTAATGTCTAACACTGCTATGTGAACGCTGCACAATAAAAATCTTTCATCTGCATACAAAAAGCCCTTGGGTTTACTTTAAGAGTGGGTTTACGCAATGGCTTTATGTGCCCACCATCTCAGTCATGATTGCTCAAACATGTCTGTAGGTAATGTGCTTTAAACAAAAAGAGACTCGCAGGTCTTTCGTGACTCTGACATTATTTTCAGATCTCATATCATTTTACGCAATGCAACTGAAGCTGACACTACCTTGCTCCATAAAGAAAGAAAAGGTTGTTGAAATTATTCATTACCTAAAATCCTCAACAATGGAATGAGAGAAAGGAGATTGTGTTTCTATTTTCTACATCTGCATCCTGGACCTCTAAGTCATCACATTGTTGGCTGACAGAGAACTAGTTTGAAAAATCCTCATAGGTTTACACACTTTTAGCAAAATGCATAGTACATATAGTGCTTCTAAATAATGAAAATTTAGCATTTATTTAATTGAACGCTGCTTTATGTTAAATGGTTTGTTGTTTTTTAAACAGAAGAAATTGCAAAGACACAAGGGAGGAAATGCAAGTGCATGAAGAGGGGGAAGAGAGTTTTATGATAATTAAAACTGGTTATGCAGAACATTAAAATTCTGCATAGATTTGCATATTTTCCACCACCTGTTTTGGGGACTGCAGAGCAGGCTAATTAACATAAAGGCTCTGATTAATTCTGCCAGTCATTGAGCGATAATTACAGCGCAGGACTGTAAACATTCTGCACTGGAGATACAGCCTGTTTGCCAACATCTCTCTCAGGGATGGAAGTTTACCATGGCAACCAAGGCAATTTTCTGCCTCCTTCCTCTTAGAAAGGAAGGTCACTATACCTCCTCTTCTTTCCAGATTGTTATTATGTATAAGTGGGTCCACATTCTATTGCATTTCATGTAATGCACTACCTATGTTCTTTAATAACAAGCAATGCTGAAACCCGTTTTCAATAATACTATGTCCCTTGCCCTTTAATATAGTAGAGAGGAAGTGGCACATTAACTGATACACCGAAGCGTTCAGCATCATAAGTTTGTAAGCTTTGCTGTCTCACATACATTATTGAACAATTACTCTGACTTACTGTAAATTTACTACGTGTTATTTACACAAGCAATCTATACTAGCCACATTACATAGCTAATCTTATATTACACTTCTATAACCAGCCACTACGAAATGAAGACAAAGTAGTACTTGCTATGTTTAAAGTAAGTTTAGTTGAAGAACATGAAACATACCTAGAGTTCTATGGTTTTCATGATAAATTACAACATCTGACAAATTCAGAATAAAACAATGATCACTGGATGTTTAAACCATCTCAGCTTCTGAATGCTTACAATGCTGATACTCATTTACACTTGTGGAACCATATCCATCTATGCCTATCATCTGCAAGACCAGTCAAAATGAGGAAACAAAGCAACATCTCACAGATTCAAGGCCATCTCTAACAGGACCAACACATGGTCTGGAAAGCAGAACAAGAGAAGGGCAAGCAGCAGATGGAAACAGTTTTTACCTGTACATTTAAGGACTGAGCAGCAGCCTGTAAACTTGTTCCAGCGAGCTGGACCTACAACACAGTGCAAAAACAGAAGTGATATTGAATCCACAGGAAACTAAGTGTAAGAGGGAACCACCCCACCGCAACAAAAAATTACCCCAAGAACAATGCCTGTCCTTCTAACACTTGACTCACTGAAACTCTTTCAGTCTTATTTGTCTGCGTCTTGGGGAAGGTATTCCTACTGTAGGATCCAGGTATTGAAGTGAAACTGAGTAGAAAGAGAGTACTTTGTGGTTGGCAGTCTAACCATTCCTATTACTGTATAAATATCCACACTTCAGGGGAGGGAGCTAAGCTCTACTCCATCCTGCTAATATTTCAGAAAAGGTCTTACCCCAGACATGCACATTGCATTCGCTTGCTTCCTTGTTAAAAAAAAAGAAAAAAGAGGAGTAATCACCTGCATAGCACAAACCCCACAGCATAGAGCTCTTCTGTAGATCAAACCATTCAACTACTTGCAGACCTTAGCCACCGAGAAAAACATTAATATAGAGGACTGGAAATGCTTTACAATGGTGGTATTGATTCAGTTATGCTCAAAACTTGAATCCAGTGTTTGCGATTAACAGTCAAGTCCAAATAAGCTCTTGTGTGTTACCAGTGAAAAGTAACTGATGTTTCAGAAACCTCACTGAATAGCATCATTTTATCTATAATAAGGATTTTTTCTGTATAACAAATACTAAGTTTTTGTTTACTGAAGACTGTTTTAATCAATTTCTCCTTGTTTCTACCACCACTTCTATTATACAGAAGAAACACTATGCAATTAATTACCAACACTTTCAAAGGTCAGAGTACCAGCCTGTAACAAAGTCCATCTTTGACTATGGTTGAAAATAACAGCTTATTTGAAAACAAGGCAACATGTGAATAAAAAACCAAAAACCTAAATGTAGGACTGGCTTCTATAAAAAGATGCGCCCACATAACATACAGTATAAAGGTGTGAAGATATCTCTAAGCATAGGAAGAAGAGTTTTAATTTAAACTGAAGTATTCTAAACTAATAACTGAGTATTTGAACAGGCAACCCTTAAGAGTCACTTCGGAAGTATTTTCTACCACTCTGGATGAAGTCCTAGTAGACTTACTAAGCATGTTCTCTATATAAGCAAACATTCTCAAAAAAACCTCCTCCTTACCACAAGGAAAGTATAGTTTGCCAGTTGATAATGAGCTTTGAAGTAAGAGCAGAGAAAAATCTACACAATAATATCCTGCTGTCCAACAGAATAGACTCAAATCATTTTATCAACTACATGATGATTAAAAAAACAGAGAAGACTGAATGCATCTCAATCAGATACAGCCAGAATATACCTGAACATGTCTTTGAATGCAATCTGGACATCCCTTCCATCATAGACATTTTCTAAGTAGGAATTCAACTGCTCCTGAATGTTGCCTACATCTCAGTATTTTGCATTAGTCTAGAGGAAAGCACCCTAAGACTGAATAACATCTCACAAAGAACAGCCATACTTGAAGTTTAAAAGTAGAGTCCCACACACTCAACAAGCACATAGAAGAATAGTTGAGATTTGTCTTTGAACTAGAGTTTCAAGAAATTAATTGCTTTATCAAACATGAAGTCAAAACAATCCTGACAATTGTTTAAATAAATACATTTTCCAAGTGAGATAAGGCACCGGGGTGCTAAATAAAATTACAATCCTGGATCAATCAATATAACAAAATGAAGACTAAATGCAACCAACAACAAAAAAAGGATTTAAAACAAAATTAAAAAGCTCCCAGAAGATTGTTCAGGACGGCTGTATCTGTCTCCGTGTTAAACACATACTGACAACCGATGAAAATTAGTCAGCTTCTTTACACGCAAAGGCAGCCTACAGAAGCCTATAGGTTCAGCAAATCCAGATGTTGGCATTTCTCCCTAGGTCCCATATAAACTAATCTACTAGGAAAATTGTAATTTACGTGACAAGTGTTGAATGTTCCATACAATAAAATAGCAATTCTGAGCTCTTTTAATAGGATATAAAAGCTTCAGTAGGTCAATTATACCACAACAACTGTGCAACTGCAGACCTCAAGCATTCAAGGTCAGCCAATTAGCTACAGTATTTTAAAGTTTAAACTTGGTGCCGAGGAAGTGAAAGAAATTAGGACATTTGTTTTCACACTTCAACTGCCATCAGATAAAAAAAAGCTACCAAAAATACCGCTCATGCTTCTCTTCACCTAGGGATGTACCATTTTACTTCAGACTACATCTGAAGATCTGCTTTGATTCCCTAAACACAGCAGCAGCACAGAGGGACAGTAGCAGAAGACTGAATATCATCCTACAGACAGATATCTGAAACAACTTTTTGTAAGAAAAAAAACACAAACAAAAAAATCACAAAACACCACACCTGACAGAATCATATGTGCTTAATAAGTATCACGGTTTTATACTTCTAGTCAATACATAAGAGCTCAAAAGATCAGAGCATAGTGCTGAATATCCTTCAACATCATTTTTGTCTTCTTCACGAGGTACTGACAGTTTCAAGATCTTGGCAACTGCTGGGCTAACACTATTCTTTATCAGAAAGGTTAAATTTGACACTGCATTTCATTTCTGTCCAATAACTTTATTTTTAATTACTTTAGACAGTCACCAAGTCGCAAGAAAGGGGCATTTAAAGCTCCTCCCAATAGGTCTCACTCTATCTGGTATAGTCTACAGCACAATGCAATTAATTGAGTGCCACAATAAGAATCATAGGGGTTGGAAGGGACCCCTGGAGATCACCGAGTGTGCACTGACGTAGTAAGAACTTTTTCCCACCTAAGCTCCTTGAGCATGTGGTTTATCCATATATTCTTTCACATGACTACTCATTCACAGAAAGAGAGAACGCTCAAGAGAAGCTGTGTTTGTACCTGTTTGAGTCACCTTCGCTCTGAAATAGGTCTTCTCTTACCTGATGAAGGTGCCCAAGAAAGGCCTGGGCCTGGGCTGTAGAGATTGGTCCTCCAACAGGCACAGGCTGCTTTTGAAAGTCCAGGCCATTTGTTTGTGTGCCTAGAGGAAGAGAGATTATGAGCTATTAGATATGATTTCTACTGAAAGAAAAGAATATTTAAATATGCATAACTCTCAATACAATGTAATAGAAACACTCCAAAGGGTAACAATTTTTTTTTTCTTTTTTACTGGGATGGATAAAACAAGATTCTGCCAATTCCACGCTTTGATGATTTAGTTTTTGTCAACTGAAATACAGTATTAAGCTAATTTAGTTAGATTCTATCACCTTACCTATTGTGTGTATACTACTACCCCATCATTCTCAAACCATGGCAAAGAATCAAATGACTGCAAGCTGTTGAAGTTAAAATGTATTTCAGTCCTGCATATACTCTACTCAGTAATTGAATACAATCTTGAAGTTCAGGAAGTGACAAACAAGGTTCATATATACTCATCTCTCATTAAAGGTAGGAAAAGTAATACCTGAGGAAAACAAAAGTACTGTATACATAGTTTTTAATCAAGAGAGTAAAACTGTCGCCTGGAAGTGCTATCTCCAAATTTTCATTACTATTTTTGCAGAGCTCGCATGACAAGATAACCGACTGTGCCTGCTGTTGCTCTCATCCACTTTCATACAACTACAACCTGTTTTCCTACATCTTTGCTGTTTTCCTCCTAAAGAGCTTAGAAGACACAAAAATCCACAAAATATCTCCAAATAATCTGAATGTGTGAGAAAGAACTCAACTTTTTTTCTCCTGAACTGTCAACTAATTTTCTATTGCCAAGAGGAACTTACTATAAACTTTGAAAAATTATTCCGTGGGTAGACAGAAATCAGTGTTAGGGACAACCAGTTTCGTATGTTGTGTATTACTATCTACTGTGGCTAAGAACAAGGAAGGCACTGAGTTTGTCAGGCTGCAAGAAACGTCTTGAACAGATTATGCAATCTTAAAAATTGCATCTACAATAAAATATGAATAGCTTTAGACTTGCATGTTTATATCTTCACAACAGATTTTGTTGATGCTTATGAACAGGTGATTAATTCCTAATTCTAAACTCCTTCCATCGTCTACATTATTTTCCTCTAAAAAAATCCACGTTATCTACTAAGCAATAATCACAGCTGTTAAAGAACAAGGGATGCTACTCCTTAGAAACATCTGCAAAAGCAAGGAGGCATAAAATTTGATTAAAAATACACTACCCAATACTCAATATAATTTTATACTGCTGTTTTGACCTACAAAAAAGCTTAGATAGATCAGATTTCAAAAAATTATATCACCATTCAACTAGACACAGATCACCATTCAACTAGACACAGATGCAAGCTTTCCAGCACCAATACGAGTCATACTTAGGGTGGTCATGTGATGTGGGGGTTTTTTTTTGGTGGAGGTGGCGTGAGGGAAGAATTGGTCAACTCTATTTTTAATTCTATGCTTTGAGCCAGAGTTTACATACTTACAGACATCTGTTGCAGCCAGAGATCCACAGGCACTTTAAATACTCAAATTTTAAACTATGTAGAATAATTTTACTCAGTGAATCCAAAGTTCAAATACAAAGTGCATGGAAGGACTATCACTGGTCTGAATTGATCCTGAATGAATGTGACTTGGTTGCGTTTCACCAAATAGAAGTAGGCAAGACGACCTGCTGGAAAGAACCAGGAATCCTATCCGTTTCCATTCTTTTGAGTAAAATGCAGAGTTCTCTCAGTGCAGAAGTCCAAAGGGAGTAGGAAGATGACTGGGTAAATATATGAAATTAAACCCTGACAAATACTATAATCCAAAGAAAATCTACAGCCCTCCTTATTCAAGCAACTGCTTTTAATCAGATATTTTCAACCTTGCAGAGGAACCTCCAAGGAGGAAGGGAGGATGAAAAAAATCTACTGTAAGGCAGATATCCCTCTCTCCAACTAGCAACTTTGAAGGGTCAAAAAAAAGTTACCCTTTTCTGAGAGGACTAGCTGTTAATCTCACCTTAAATAAACAGTTGAAACAGTTCTCATCAACTGTCTTCCAAAAGGACCCTCAAATCATGACGCCATATTAAAAAAGCACTGCTATACAGATGTATTAGAGATACTCTGGTTAGTGCTTCTGCTAACTGTGATATGGAGACTTGAAACAAGCCTCCTACAGTTGACAATTCTGAGCAAAGCAAGTTCTAAGACTGAGTCTAAAACCTTCACTGATTCCAAATATTCCTAACTCTCATAGTAGCAGCTCAGGCGGATATCAAGACAAAATAACATTTTCCTTAAATTGATTCTTGAAGGACTACAACTCCTTCTCCCCATGCCATCCAAATCCCAACTTCAAGCAAAAAAAAATCCTAAACCCCACCTGTTTACTCTGTTCTACTTGCACCTTAAGCTTTCTTTGGTATCTGGAAGTCCCTTTCCCTTTGGATGCAGTCTTAGTTTTGAAAAGAATGCTGCCAAGGTTTCTCGCATTTATCGCAGGATGCCTACATCTTTCAAAGAACAGCAGGGAAAATGAACTTTGAGCTGAGAGTTTAACAGGTTTTGCTCTTAAGGTGCTCAGAAGGATGTAACAGCACTCCTGTGGAATCCAAGATATCTGGTAAAGAGACTAGAAAATGGAGCTGTCAGAATCAGAAGGTCACCAACTGTAAGAACGTGGAAGGACCAGAGTGCTGCTTTTGCTCAAGGTAAGAACTAAATGCAAAAAAAAAAAACCAACAACAGATTTTAACACAAATATTTATGTCTTTCCCATTCCCATCACACCTCCTATATAACTGCTACAATTGATCTAATAGCTCACCAACACCAAAGAAGTGGGAATGGGAAGTCTCAGTTGTCCATCACCATTATGTTCTTGCATACAGGCACATCGTCACTGTTCCGTCCCTTCTGATAGTTCATGGACATAGCAGCAAGTGAATTCATGTTGCTAATGGAGTAGAAAGCCCTTTACATTAACTGTTCCCTTTCCCCTAGACCAAGTTAACTCATCCTGCTAAACTGACAGAAAAAGCTAACTTAGGCTTAGGGTCTGACAAGGATCAGATGATGCACAGCAGGGAAGTGCAGAGAGGTGGCAGTAGGGAAACAAGCCTCCCCCATTCCAGCAAGCTGTTAGACCACATCGAGCACTAGGATGTAGTTTCACCCTTACAACCCAAGTCCAGTGCAACTTAAGCACCTCCAAATTCTGGCATAAACTCAGTATGTGATTAGTTACTTCAGAGAACTGGTTTGGATGAAGACTAATAATAAGTGCAATTAATTTTCAGCCAAATCAGATCTCTGAACTATCTCACTTAGGGCCACTCCGGAACAGAACATGAAGTACCACAGCAGCCTGAGTTTGAGTGTTACTGTCTTGCAATCACACTTTCTAAGGATAAACACAGGGCCAAATGGAGCAGGAAGGTAACACTGCACCAGCAGGCAGGAGAGCATGCTTCAAAATATTAAGACTACAACCATCAGAATTTAGTCTGGGCCTTGCAAACTGTTCAAGAAAGCAAGATGAGTGAAGAAGTACAGCTCTGGATAGATGCAGAATAAGGTGCAAGAAAGGACTTATGAAAGGAAGACAAACAGTGAGAAGGAATATTTCCAAACTAACTTGAGCATGCATCTGCAATGTGCTCTAGAAAACATCTTGCAGCACTGACATTACATTTCCCCATCTGTCTTGTGACAGATGCCCAGTATCCAGAAATTGGCGATTCCTTGTCCATGTTTTTATTAATAAAAAGTTTAGTAGTGATATTTGCCCAGAATTCTAGCAGTTAAAAAATAAAAACATTTCACGGTCCCTTTCCCATAGATTCTCTTCTGGAAACTGGAAATTCAATCTCAGGAAATGAAGCAACGCAAACAAGAATATTTAGAATCCTTCTTTCAAGAACTTAACTATTTTGCTGTTACGTCAATGCACATCCTAAAACTACAGCTTTCACAGACATTAACCTTGGCTTTCATACTACTGCACTAACAGCTTTTAAGAACACACATTAAACAAGAAAAAAAAGAATTATTCTGGGAAGTTGTATGCTGTAACATACAGAAAGGAAACAGAAAAGGCTATCAGTTTTTCTACAAGATAGAGTTTTACACTTTTCTCTCTTTTCTTCCAGTAGACACTAAATGACCTGTCCAGCCCCTGCTGAAGGCTGGAAAAGAGCTGTGTAATTCTATGATACTGAAGAACAGTTCATCAGTTCATTCTCTTGTGAAAACAGCTGGCCAACAACTCCCGCACTTATCAAAACTTTTGTTGCTGTGTTTTATTCTTGTGAAATATGATTTAATTTTTAAGATGCTTAAAAGATGAGTAAAATAGGCACACAAGAAAGTTAAAATCTGTTTCAGGCATTTTATCATGATCAATTTCAGGGAACTTTACTATGTTTCTTAGATAGTGTTAAAAGCACAAAATCTAATTTGTTAACTTCCATGTAACTTAAATTATTAATTCAGAACTTTTGATGTTAAGTCACCTTCACCAATGGTAACTGCTTTTTTTCCTGGAAACACTTGCTCTGCCAAACTCCATGCCCAACAATAATTTCTCTTAAAATTTTCAAACTGCATCAGCTTACTACACTGAAAACAGGAATGACCCAAACATCCTCTCTGGATCAAAAGACTGACAAGCAGTGCTTACACAGTAGACTTAAGTGATTTACAAATGTTACTGGGAAGAAGACAATTAATGAAAAGTTACAAGAATCAGTGTCCATAAAAATCTTTTTGCATTTAATGTCAGAGCTCCCTAGACAATCAATCAATGGCACTTCCAGTCCTTTAGCATCCTATGTGACTTCCTTTCACTGCGTACACACAGAGTCCAGAACCACAATCTAAACACGTTGACCAGAAGTCTAAATTACATTCCATGACCATTCCTTTCAGCGTTTAACACTTGTCTGTTGACTAATGCAACCGATGCTTGAGCCCCCAAAGAACATCACAAGTGTCCATCATTACCTCCAGTAGTTTACGAGCACTGTGTTTGAAAACACAGGAATGACTACAGAACAAAGAGCACTCAACATTCCTAGATTGTTGTCGTTTGGAAAATTTAAAAAATTAATCAGGAAATAAATTTGAAATGAATGACCAGAACATTTAAGTTACAGAAGTGGTATTTGCAAGAGATCCAAACACCAGTAAGAGTCAAGCTTTTGTTATAAAGTTATGTTAGCATTATAATATAAAAAAAATATAAACACCGTAGTCCCCTTTGTAATGAAAACACCTACAGGGTGCTTTACAAACTGTCCTTTCTTTATACTATGACCATCGTCTTCACACTGATGAAGTATTTGCCCAGGGCAGCAAAACCAGAGTTCTGTTAAAGCAGATGTTACACTTTCATGATAATGGACTATCTCCAAATGAATTATGCCCTTCTCGGAAAGAGCTCAGTTGAGGTTAAAAACTGCCAACTAAAGCTGTACTTAAAGAAGTGCATTGGGGATGGCTCTTGAGAAAGTGTACACAGAACTGCAGACATACAAAGAAACAAGTTTGAATTTTCTCAAATGTTTATATACACCCTCCAGATACAGTGATTCAATAGAAAAGGGATATTTAAAAGCATTTTCTTGATGTTGTCTATATCTCCAGCTTGTACATTTTTTGAAATAAAGTTATAAGCCATGCTAAAAAGACTATTAAATAGGTAAGAAACGTTTTTTATACATAGAAGTGATTGATACCTCCCCTATTTCAAATACAGCTGAAAGTACAGAAACAGAGATGCCAGTAACCAGAAATACACTAGCAAGTGAGCTGATTTCCTTTTCACTGACACCATCTATGGCAGAAAACATCCAGCCTCTTGGATCAGTATCGGGAACGTTCAGTCACTGTTGGCTACATTAAAGTCTTGCTCAAAGAATGAAGAAACAGCAGAATAAAGTAAATTATTAATTTCAGCAGAATTCCAGAGTTGAAAGTGAAATTCTTATTACTGAATAAAAATGTAGAAAACCACTTTCCTTACACAAGGCAACAAGACTTGTCTCTACACTCATAGTTCCTTCTCATTTTCTCTCCCCAAATGTTACCCTGAGCTCAAAGAGCATTCTGAGTTCAGGTAAACTATTTACTGCCTATTCAGAATAGTCTATACTTGTTTACAAAACAAATCGTAAATTATCTGCAGAAAGAAATTAAGGCATGAGATAGCAGGACTGAATTCTAGTGACTTAAACTTCAATGGGTTATAAATTGGCCTCATCTCAATGATGTGCAGAAGACACAATCGCTGTGACACAAAGCCTACTCTGTCCCAGTCAAACTTCAAGTCCATTCTAACACATGAAGACATCACAGAAAAGTCTGCTAACAGTCTTTTTTTTTTTTAATGTTGAGAAATGATGCTCTCTTCCTTTGCCTTGTTCTTGAGAACAATTGTAGCCTTGACTGAAATCTAAAATGGAAACAAGATCAGCCAATGGCCCACATCTGCCAGTGCCACAGGATTTTTCAGGATATTTGAAGCATTACAACCAAGAAGAAGGAATGGAGAATCTTATAAACATATCGATAAGTGCATGAGTAGTGCCCTGCATACAGCATGGCCAATGACTTGTTTTCAATATGGAGACATGCAGTGTTCTCAGCTATTTAAAAATAGCAGGTGTAGGAACAAACTGTATCCCTGAAATTCTATGTGTGTTTTTTGGGGTTCTGCTCCACAATGTTTTTGTTGTTGTTCCTGTAAACTGGCAAAAAAAATTGCTTTTCACATCCACTTAATTAGATCACAAAAATATTTGTGTACCAATTAATGATTTCTTACCTGTGTTCCCATCTCCACTCTCCATTGATGGTTTACTGGTTTCTGACGGATTGTTCATTCTTGAGTCTGCATTAAAAGAGAAAAAGATACAGCGATGAACAAAAGAATGCTACGCAAATCTAATAATCTCTTCTTGTCCAAGAGATATAGAGAACATCTTGAATTCGATATGTAATTTACCCTAATTCAGCTTATTTTATAACACAAAGAATCATCAGAAGCAGAGCATAATATTGAGTTTTCCAGATAAATACAATTTCAACATTTTGTATGTCATTGACTTGTAAAAACACAGTGCTGAAGAATAAAAACAGCACGTTGGAAGGCAAAGACGGGTAGAACTTAATTTTCAGTATAGTGAAATAGAGAAGCAAAGGGAAAAAATTAAAAAGGAAGGAACAACTATGAAAAGATTCGAGAACAAAGTCTGACCACCAAGGCCTATGTTCAGCCATTATGTTTGAATAGATGCCATTTATCTAAAGCTGCATTTTTATTTCACAGGAATGTCACCAATATTAAATTTGGTATTTCCTATATTTTCATGCAAAACCTTACAAATATGAAACATATTTCTCCTCCTTCTCCCAACAGATGAATCCACTGAAATATCTGCTCTGGATTAGAAAGCTTGTCAGCTGAATACTGCTTAACACAGACAGCCTCCCCAGATAGCAGACAGAGAATATAGTTTCCTTATATAAGAAGCAATACAGATGTTCTGTGTACAGCATCAGCTCTACAACTTATTACCTCCTCATTCCTAGCTACCAACCTCAGTATGCCACATTAATGCAAATCAAATTGCAAAAAGAATCTCAAGATAGTCTCGTTCATGAAGTGAAGCATAAGCAAATCCTTAAGTACATTCTTTCATTCCCATAACCTGTTAAATAAAGCTCAATGAGGTCGAAATGAACATCAACTTCAGGATATTCTCTTGCTAGGTGCTTAAAGGGTTACTTCCTTCAACAAAGCAGTCATCTCCAAAATACCAATGTGCTGAAGAGCAATACAGTAACAGTATTAACTCCTGTATCTTTCCCCAGGTATTTTTAAGAATGCCCAGACTCTTCATTGCTCAGCAGCCCAGGAGAAGAGCTGGAGGTGAGAAGACAGACTATTGCCATGTGCTATCATCTGCTGCCTAGAGGAAAACAGTGTGTTCCTTGGGATATCAGAGCCAGGGGCAACAGCAGAGGAAGAATACAAGCATGAATCAAATGGAAGGAATGAGCACTTGGGCAAGTGCTTGAAAGAGAAAGGGAGTTGCAGTGGAGCTTGTCTGGGTGTAGTGGGTTGAAAGAGGGAGGAACTAGTTAGTAATGCAGTGTATATGAGAGAATCAGTAAAGGACATTAGGAAAAACTCCAATGCGCAGTTTGGAAACACTATCTAAGACATCTCAGTATTTTTAAAACTAATGTAATTTTCCATGTAAACAACTGCTGCAATTAAAGCAAGTGGGGCCTAGAAAACCCATAGGGTGGTAACAAATGAATCTGCCCCTGACAAGTTACTTCAACCTCTCCAATGTGTCAACTCTTCACAGTGAGTTCCTATGGCTACGATTAAATCTTGTAAATGTCAGTTGAGTATAAAAGATACCTGAATTGGCTTCAGACATGCTCCCGTATAAGCATTCCTTTCAGCGTAAAGGCAAACGTGATAAACTGCCTTCTGAAACAGGGAACAAGTGAGAACCATCCCAGCTGAACGCTTCCGGCCCACATTTCAGCAAAAGGCTGACCTTCTGCCCTGCCTTTCACCACCTCCGCTTCGAGGCACAGCCTAGAGCAGAGCTCTGTTAAGGCTACAGATACAGAACCTACTACTTCTCAGCTCCCTGGTTTGTCATTCTCCACATTTGGATAGCAACATACACGCTCTACAAACAGAGAACAGTCTCCCATAGACTACACAGGAAATAGGCTTTTTTGATGTGCCACTCGCTGCTGGTGGGTCTGCATAGAAAACATAATTTGTGTTTGTTTTAATTTAGTAGTTGCATGCACCTTAAATGAGTATATTGTTGTGGTAACAGCACATTTGTTTGAAGCGATTATAGGCAACGTTTGTTTGATAAACATCACTAATTTGCTCCTTGACATGCAGCTGGCTACTGAAACATGCTTGGCTTCAGAGAACACTGTTCAGGAGACTTGTCTTTGGACACAAGCACGAAGAGTGCTTGTCCAGCAGCAGCATGAGTAAGAAGGGCTCCACAGCCAACATACCTTGCCATGAAAGTAGGCTAACTTACGGAGCTAGTGGATGTAGGATGTATTTTTAGGCCCAGAGCAGGACAGCCTGAGCTCGTGACAGCACTGATCACAGAGGGGAAGAGCACAGTCCAGCACATCACCCCCAGCAACACAGAATCCACTTGCTCGAGGACTTTAGAAAGGACTTCCCAAGAGAAAAAACATAGGGTCTCCTGGGCTACTTTGCTGCAGAACCTGAAGTATTAGAGCCAACAGGCAGGATACCCAGGGTGGCACCAAGCTGCATCTAGGGGCAGGGCGGCACCTGTCCTGCACACAACACTGCAACCACTGCCACCCAACAACTTACTGCACAACAAGCATATCTGTTCAGGACAAAAGCAAAACTCTTTTCATAAGGCAAGAGACGTTTTTTTCTGTTAGAGTATTGTAAAATAAATAGCTTTTTAGAAAGGTTTTCAGTCTTTACTCATACTAGACAGACAAAGTTTACTCAAATAGCAGGAGTGTGTCCACCTGACAAATAGTTCATTCTAAGGATTTATCCCGACAGACCTCAAATGTCATTACTGTGAAAAAATCAGTAAGTTGGACACCAGAACATCCTTCTAGCACTGCTCACATTTGAACGAAGGATGGCATCCATTATTTCACCAGCTGACTATTCCTTGCTCAATCTGTGGGCCTTCTGCATGTAAAGCGTCCTGAACAATGCCGCTATTTCCATTGCAAATGGTATGACACACACATCTGAAGCACAAAACTGCCACCAGCAAAACAGACGTATCTGCAGGATACTAAGCCTACAGATTCATTATGTCACACACACACAAAGAGTTTATACATACTCATAAGACTTCTGCTTTAAAGTTAAAGGAATAAACAAATGAAGTGAGCTAAAAAAAAGATAAATCCTGATGCCCTCACCCTTTTTCCTCCCTTCAGACTTTAGTCGTGTTTTAAATAAAGGCCCTGGGCGACAACTTCTGCCAACCTCATGGAGCAGCACACTCCGCAGAAGGAGGATCGAAAGCAGCAGGTGCGTGATCGCGATCCAACTCTCGGAGGCGAACGCAGGCAGCACTGCTGCCGTGCTGGCAACGCCGTGCCGCGCTCCCACAGCCCCTCAGCATGTCTCAGAGGGCATGCAGAAGGAAGAAGCAGGCACGGGACCTGCCTGCAGCATTAGGATCTATGCAGACCTACTGAAACACTAAATCTCAACCATTATCTCGTTCACCGTTTCCTTTCACCCAAAGTGAAAGTATCTAATACTCAGACAGAGCCAGCAAAAATGATTCAGTGACACATATGGAAAAAAAACCAAAGTTCAGTATGAGTGAAAACATACCGAGAACTCACTTGAAGGTGTAGAGTAGAAATTCATTTTCAGAAAACCAGTTCATGTTCAGAAACAAATATTCAGGTGTCTGCTTTGAAATTTACCATCCAAAAATATTCTTTATAAACAGATATAATGCATGTAAAAATAATAAAAAAAATCAATACATTGAGCTCCAGGGAAAGAGCTTTGAAAATAAATAAAATCTCCTGCAAAATTGGGATTATCAGATTCTTGTAAGTAACTTAAAACTACATTTAGAAATTATGGCATGCCTGTTCTGCAGTCCTGATGAAATCTCAGCTCAGGAAATACATTATCCCAGTAACCTTAGGCACAGCTTGCAACGGTATCAATGGCAACCACTGTGGACTCCACCTTGTTTTCTATTACGCATGAAGAACCTCGCTATTCCATTAAAAATACACAGACATAATATACGTTCTGTTGAGGAATGGCTCGATACAGCCAGTAAATTCTTTGAGATTGCAACTCTCTTACTCATTTTCATGTTTTAAAATTTGAAACACACAGATATGTGAGTCAAGCCTTAAGTCTCAATGTTTATTAGAAGATAAATGCTTCTCAGACTGAAATCCAAAAAGCATAAGGTCTGCATCAATATCATCTAAGCTAACAGCAAGTCTCTTCAGTGCAGAGGAAAAGAATTCTCCTGGACCGAGGGAAAAGGAAGAAGAAAATAACTTATTTCCCCGGTACAGATATATACAATACACATATACCAGGCAGCTCCTTGCTGCCGATGCACTGGTGAGCTTCAGCCTTACAAACACCTTCTCTGCCTCTGCATATGTGATTAAGCCTCTATGCATAGTCAACCTCACACCCTCTATTTCCATATTAAACGCTTATAAGAAAGAGCTGAGCTGGTACCCACCTAGAACGTAGTCACTGCAGTCCAGCATTGCTGTGGTATCCTCTACAGGTTCAGACAGTCCAAGGAAAGGGAGAATGGCAATTTCTATCAAATCTACACTACTGCTCTCAACGGCACAAGAAAGGGAGCGGGGAGGTGGGGGAAGAAATACAACTTCGGTTACACCATAGCAATCTTCAACTGAACAGGGAAACTTCAGTTGCTCTGTGGAGTTTTAGTCTCTCCTACTAGCAGTGTCTGACATTGTCAAGGCGACTGAAGCGTGAAAAGTTCCCCTTTTTGTAATAAAATAGAAACAAAGATTGCAGCTGGCAGTTTCCATAATGAAGCTTAATCAGTATGCGCCTGATTAGGGCCTTATGCAAATCTCCCCTCGTTAGCACAGCAGCCAGCACTTTGAAGTCCATGAACAATTCATTTGCAGAGTACACCGAAAGCGCTCCCTGCATAATTTAAATCGCGGTATAAATATTTATCAGCTCATTTGCATATTAATTGGCAGTGCATGAAGGGAAAAATTATCTCCCGAGTGCCAGCATAATAATTAGGGAACAAAATGAAGTTTCTTCCAATAGCTTGGCTTCTCAGCCCTAACTCGAGCACAGTACCACAGGGGAGCAGCGAGGGGAGAGAGACGGAGTTTTGTTAAAATGCCACTGAAATGACACGTACAAATTAGAAACAACTCTACAGACTTAAGCACCTTTAATCTTATTCCTGCTGGCAACAATAACTTCGGTAATAAAGGGGATTTGGAAAAAGCTTTCTGCACAAACCAAATAATCCCAAGAAAACAATTAGCAAGGTAGGAGCTGAACACAGAGCTGTCAAACCGGCGCCTGCACATCTGTGTGGTGTTTTCCACACGGTGACACGAGCTGTCACAAGAAGGTCCCGGGCAGGAAAGAGGAACACCAGGGCAAGGAAGCAGCACAATTCTCTCTAAACGACTGAAGAGGCCGGTGATTCATTATCTGGTAATCCCTTTGCATCGGCCAAGTTAACAGCAGTGGGTATGTCAAGTATTGTGTAATATTTGACACCCATTAATCTATCCCAAGTGAAACCAAAATAGATTTCATTTTTTTTGCTTTCCAATGACTTCCAAGAAAAAAACCAAATCTATTATTAATCCCTACCACAAGCATACACAATATAGCCAAACAAAGCTCACAGTGGAGCTACGAGTTCTGAAAGGTACACTTAGCACCAGGCTGGCAGCTTTGAACCACCAAAGATAAGCAGAGCCCATTTGCTGCTGCGAGCGTAACCTGTAAAAGGGCTGGGGAACAGGCTGTGCTCTATGGAAGAGCCAATCCTCTCCTCCAGAAGTGCTCCACAGAGCAACACGTACTGAAGAACTACGATGCTAGATTAAACCATTTCAGATAGCTTGATTACCACTCAAATCTCATTGTCCAAAACAGCAAGAACATTAATGTAAAAAATTAAAGCAGAATTTGGACGCTGCAATGTTTATTAGACTGTGTTCTGATCAGGAAAAAATGTGTGATGATGAGTGCCAGTGACTGCAGGGTTGGGCCACTCACTTCCCGATATTCATGTGAATTTAAAGATTTTTTTCTTTCTTTTTTTTTTTTTTTCCTCCAAGTTAGCTGTGCTTTTCTCCTCATTTTTGAGAGGAGCTCAAGCACCACCTCTCCACACAAGAGTGCACAAGAAGGGACTTCTCGATCGTCCGCCACTGACTGGAATTTGTTTCCATGCTTGACCTCTTCTTCTGTTCAGGTTCACATCTCTACTTAACACAAGATGTTCCCCACTATATATTTAACAAGTGATCTACACTTGAAGAAGATGGCAAGAAGGGAACGTATACCCAAGTGTACAGAGACAACATGTACCAATTACCTTTTCCTAGCACCCTCCTTCCGACTCTGTTTCCTAGATATTCACGCATCCCATGAAGACTTCTGGGACACATCACGGTTCCCAGATCTTCCCTAAACCTTGCTCTTCTACCCATGCTTCTGGAATACATTAAGATAACCCATTTGCTCCATTGGCAGAACCTGGACAGATGATGACACTCGAAGCAGGAGCCGCCCAGCGCCGGCTGAGCCGACGCAGCCTGCAGCACAGTGCCAGGCCCGCAGTGCTGTCCTGTAGATCCTCCTCACACTGAGCTGCTTGAACACAGGTGCAGTAGCAGAAGCACGCGAAGGCAGGAAGTGACCGTTAAAGCAGGCGTGTGTAGTGACGGATGACTTGTATCAAGCAACAGAATAATAAAGCAGTAAATAAAGGCCGGGGAAGGATAAGCCTGAAGCAGTGTCAGCAAGTGTTCTGCAATACCACTGTGCTGCTCGTCTGCTCTGTTGACACTGCACTGACAGCTAACAAGGAAAAGGCGAAGTTTTCTTCCCATTCCTGACTGAGCCAACCCATCTTTCTTGGAAGTACCATCCCCCCCACAAACATGCTCTGCAACTGTAACTTCCATTAACATGCTAATCCAAATAAGGCCTTAAAAATGTTACTTTTCAAACGAAGCTTCACAAAAAAAGGAGATCATATTCTTCAAGTGATCACTTCCTTCTTTGATAATTTTATTATCTTGCATTTTATGTAAATTTTGATATTTTTGGCCAAAAAAGCTATTATTCCATCTAGGCCACACTATTACAACAATTTCTCTGGTATGCTTCTGAAGGAGGCCTGAAGACCTAAACAGAAAGGATTTGGGGAGGAACCGAGTACATCACCTTGCTTCCAAACCAATGCTGTTTTCCTGTCCAGGTTCTGCCACATCATTGGCTATCCTCCTCGTTCTGGATTTTTACACTAAAAGTTAATTAATGCCTTGAACGAGTCACATCTGTGGCACTCACATTTAAGCAAGACACCACTGGAGGAAAAATAAGGATTTTTCTGGAAAACTCACAAAGGTACCTTAGATCATTTTCAGGGATGAGAAAAAAAAGAAGAAAACCTTCTCAGTTTCCCATGCAACTACAGACATTTCAGAAGTTCTCTTCAAGCAATTCTGCAACGCTGACATTGTTGATTTTTTCCTTCACACAACTTTGTTTATGATTTTCTGTAAACGTGAAGAAACCAAGGCCACTAACATGGACTCAGATATGACAGGCATCTTCAGTCCAACACTGCAGAAAGACTCCTTCTCCCTTATTCTCCTCTTCACTCTCTATATATCTTCCCACTTAAAACAAATGTGTTTTTGCTTTGCTGTCTCTCCCACCAATTCGTTGCTATTTATGGAGTTCCAGTGATTATAACTTGATACCTTGTTTTTTGGAAAGCGTATATCCTTTCCCTCTGCAGCTTATGCAATTTCTGGTTAGACTTGTTTTGCATTTTCTCCTTCTTCTGCTTCTTTCATTTATTATGGCCAATTCACTGCCTGTAAATTCAGTCGAAGGGGGAGGGGAGGGCAGGTAGGGGACTACAGAAACAATGCAGAGTTAAAGGGATAAACCGAAGTTATTAGCAAGATTCATTCATTGAAACACTTTAAGGGGAAAAACCACCTTAACTTTCACATGGGCATACTTCCATGTATTAGTAAAACGTCATTTATTACATGTCCTCAATGACAGCTAGGAGATTTCTGCCACTAGGCAGTTCTGTGACAAGCGTGACCTTTGCAAAACTCCCGACACGATTTCTGACAGAACATGGCAAGACTGCCCAATAAACCAACACCACATTTCACTTCTATATGGTGTACTTGTAACAAAACGTGGTACTGATCATAACATGTTAGCATACTGCCTTGATTACTGCACCAGCGTCTAGTATATTTCCATCCTGAAGATGACCAGACACAGAAGATTTCATAATAGTGCATGACTAAGCATTCAACCAGTGCAAACCGAAAATATGCAGAGAAAGGCTGCTTTCCATACGCCATGCCAGCCAAGATCAGTTGATACAGTTAGCTTTAATTTGACATTATACAGAACTACCACGTTTTAACTCAAGACATTTCCAAGCCTCTGTTCCACAAAGTAAATGAAACCTAACAAAAATTTTGTCAAACAGAACTTCCATGTGCTATTAATATATATTTTTTTAAATGATGTACTTCAACAAAAATAAACTGTTATTAACATTGGCACAATCCTCTTTGGATAATTATGGACAGACAGACAGCAGCCTGTTCATAGTTAGAGCTGCAGACCAAGCTCTAATTTTAGCCACCACCTTTGACTTTGGCTAACAAAACTGATTTTATGTGAAAATTGCTAAGTTCATTCTGAAAGCCAAGAGTACTTTTCTGGAAAAGTCAAATAAAATTGGCCTGTTAAAGAATTACGGGTCATTATACAATCGCTATGAACTCAAATTTTGGTCTACATCTAATTTTACTTCTATCTCCAACTCAAATCATAACTACCCTTTCAAACTTTCCATTGCACAAAGCATCTTTCAAAATGATCTTGCATACCTTTTTTGAAGACAATTAGGCACAGAGACAGCAAGGCAGGAATGCTAATTCAGCTTATCAGGGCAAGACAGGAGATACTCATAAGTATCTAATACATTCATATAAAGGGACTTGTTTGTATGTTTAAAACCTCACTTTTGTCCACAGATAATAGCAACTATAATGGTTTAAGTCATCTTTATAGTACAAAAACTGTGGTCATGAGATACTTATAGTATAGTTCCACCATATGGAAGGGAAAAAAAACACAACAGGAGAGTAGCGGAGGAGACAGAAGAGAGAAAATTGAAGAAATACCCTTATTCAGAAGCTGCAATATTTTTGCTTTAACAGTTTTAGCTTTCACAAGCAAACTGCCTTGTTTGAAACTCATGTCTAATACTACCATCCCAGTGAATCAACTGAACAGTTTTGCCCTCCTCTTACTGCCCACAAGTCACAGCTTACAAGAAAGAATCCACACTGTATCTACAAATAAGTTTCACTATGAGTGTTTTCAGAGGCACTGGATATAAATTTAGCACAAGCTTAATAATTCTACTGTATAAGCAGCCCTTCATGTTCAAAACCCCACCTTTGATTCACAAAATAGTCATAACATTTTCTTAAGGTCATGGAGTATTTAAAGAGTAGCAAGCATTAGATCTTCACATTTTCTGATTTAAGACCTCATGTTTCACTCATGTTTTCAAAGTTTTCATCACTATCACATAATAACTTGAGGATTTTTCTTCTTTTCATTTTTATACTGAGCACTACATCATAAGCACTGACTTCAGCAATTAAATTCAAAGAAAAAACTAAAAAATCCACAACTTTAACGACCACACTTTAGAGAACAAGTTGGTGTTATTTAACCAGCACGCTGTATTTGCCATAGAGCTGCTGCACAGTTGCACTTCTGAATAGCTACAGAAGAGTACTCAGTTGCATTCAATTTAACTAAAAATAGCGTAAATATGTGCAAGTCATCCTTTGATACTGCCAAATTCGAAGTGTGGATCCATAACATTAGAACTAGTGTTCATTCCTGTATTAAACTTGCCCATGAAAAGTAGCACTCCAGCATTATGCAGGCTTTTTTTTTTAAAATAAAAAATTCAAACTGTTTTTTAAAAGCAAATAGTTGAAGGCAGACACCTGTATGAGGTGTTTGTTTTTTTTTTTTTAATGACATAGACGTGGGTCTCAGCTCCCCTTAAAATTCCTGGTTTGTCGGATTTGAGTACTTCACACTAAATTATTAAAGCCCCGGAGCAGATGCATATTGTTTAATTAGTGAACTTTTCCTATTATTCGATTACAAGATTTTCATGCCTGCCATTGCTTTTCAGAAGAGTACCGCAGGACACGAAGTAAAGACTGAAATGAAGACTGATGTGAAGTTACATGAACACAACACAAGGGAGGGCTGAAGAACACCATCTGTAAAACTTCAGAATTAACAGAGCAGGAAGGGAAAAAAAAAAAAAAAAAAAGAGAAGCAATCTAAGGGCATAGATCTGCACAACAGCAGTATTGAAACTGAAAAAAGCAGCCTTGAAAGCTCGCAGGCCTTTATGGGAGGCTGCAGCTTGGGCCGTGTGGCAACTGGCACACCAAGGACGGGCAACTCTGCCTCCCTTGCAGGGATGGGCAGCCCACGTTCACACCTACCCCCTGGGGCACTACAGCACACCCTGGAGCAGTCATTTCTACCGGCTGCATGCTGGGATGGCATTTATGAGAACTTGCCTTCCACATGTGCGGTGGCTACTGAAAGTGTTGTGCATGCATTTGAATGGACGATGCAGTTGCAGTTTGTGCTGTATTGGGGCTCCCTAAGTACTCTGCCCCCACCTCTCTTCACACACACCAAACAAGGAAGATGGCACGCAGACTGAAAATTTCAAGTTATTACTGTACACATTAAAAACACAAAGCATTTGATTGATTTGTCTGACAACGTATGAGCACCAGTTATGCCATGCTCAACTACTGACTGCAATATTTGCCTCAGCAGCTGTATGACTTGTTACATTTCTGAAATATCACTGCGTGTGCACTCCAACTGCATTACATTCGCCTCCCTGTGTCCACCCACATAACAAGAACAGGTGCTCAGAACTAAAAGGCATTATTTTAAAGCTCACCTGTGAATCAACACAAGAAGCATTTTACAAACACGCTGTTTCTGTTCCCCGCTTTGAGAAAGCAGTAATAACTAGTCTACCTTGATGAACGGGGGGCTCTACAAAGAACAGACTAATTCAACATATAACTTAACCATACCATTCAGCTCAATTCAAATCCCAGAGACCCCATGCGACCTGTCATTAAATACACTACAGCTCACTCTCAAAATACATACATCAAAGTCACCAGCTTAAGTTTATTATGATTGCTGCTGGAGCCAAGTGGATACATCAGAATCAGCATAGGTGGTATTTAGTTCTAGTCAGCATTCTGAGTGTTTGCCAAACAAATTAATAGAGGAAAAAAAAAAAGCCCATGCAAAACAGATCATGACAGGAACTGAAGCTGCTCTGCTGTTACCACCATCCTCTGCAGAATCTGATTCTGATCTCTTCCGTAATAACTACCTCCAATCTGCAGAAGGATATTGCTTTACTGCCCCCAGCACACTGATCCAGACACTATTAACACCTGTAGGAACTACAAGATATGTCACGAGAATGCCTCTTTCTGCAGCTTAAATTATTTGATCTTAAAGAGGAAAAGGCCACATCCCAGACAAGCTGCTTTGTCTGTTACAAATGGAACAACAATTGCCAGACGTGAGGTCTGAAGGAAGCAGTAGTTACACAGTGCGGACACTGGCTCCATCCGCCCGCACACCCACCAAGCAGCTATCATTTTGGCTAGTCAGAGCTAATGTAAGATTGCATTCGTTATCAATCAAAAAGATTACTGGGCACATGGGTCTTTAATTTATAATTTAGGAACAGCAGATTGTAAAAATCTCAACTTAACTACACACACAGAGTATTATCTACATTAGCTCTTCCAGGAAACGTTCCCGGGCACGCTGGTGTCAGTTTTAGCAGCTGCACTATGCTGAAGCAGATAAAGGCACTGATTGGCTTTTCCAGGAAACAACCACAAGGACTGTTTTACCAGCAGAAAAGCTGAAGGGCATGCGGTATCACCGCCACCTGCAGCTGTGACTGCAGAGCATTTGCTGGGAAGACACACACGTTTTGTTTACACGCAGGTGGACACACGCCACTGAAGACAGGAATGGGTTATTTTTAGAGCAAGCTGCAGCACAGGTAAGTCTTCCCACACTGCCCCAGTTTCTGTAACCTATTTTGATTGGAAGCATTACACCGACAGACAGAGTCCTTTCAAAAGAGATTCATTACCTAGTCCCGAGTCACGGGGTAAAAGAAATCAACTGATCAACAAAAAACGTTGAAGTGATATCCAGAGGACTTTAACTCTTACTCGCCAATTCCTCACTAAAACACACTCCACATGTGCATCTCACTGTTTCCATAGGCAAACCAAACGTTAAAAACTGGACATTTAACCCAGGACCACGTGTCGATCGCTGCTATAGCTGTGGGTGACGAGTGCTGAGTCAGCAAAAGGCAGCACCCCTCCCAGAGCGGCAGCCCCAGCACCCTGCTGCACCTCCTGCACTGCCACTGGGGGAACTGAGCCGGGTTAGCGCTAATGCGACCACAAGCAGGAAACACACGGCTCAGTTATCTGATCCACCGCTGAAGTGCCAAGGCAGAACAGAGGCAGAGAAAATGGGGAGTGCAGGCAAGAAGCTAACAGAAAAAGGAGCAACAGTTACAATCATACCAGGCAGTCCTTTTAGCATAGACCTGGCTCAGAATGCTAAACCCCCGATTTAAGGAATTGCTTTGAAGAATTTGGAAGTAGGTTCTAATAACCCCATAATATCATAGCAGGCTAAGTGATAGCAAATAAAAAGTATACTGCATTAATGTCTTAGCAATGTACAAACAAGGTGCTGCCCTACAGCATCACTACAAACTGAGAACCTGAACCTTCAAGGGAAAAAGGGAAACAGCTGATCTCTGCTGATGTCACCTGCCATTAACTCCCAGATTATTGTTTTTTCCCCCCAAGTATTGAGATTCATATTTCAGAAAGCTTTTAAGCCCACTGTTCTGAAAACAGTTCAAATACTCCAGTAAGACATTCCTGCAGCAAGGCTCCAGGGTGTTTTGTCAGCCCTGCGGTATGAGGGCAACAGCAGGTGAAAAACACAAAGAACAGTCAGCACACAGCGTTGTTATAATCGCTTTTGTCCAGTCTTGGTCAACAGGCAAGTTAATGTAGCAAGAAAGAAGCAAAGTACTTATGTGCCAGGATGCCATAATCCACAAAAATCCAGCCTCAAACAGTCTGAAAGCTGCTAGCTGACCACTGCTTCTGACTTGAATGAAAATTGTTCCACAGCCTTCTTAGGAAGTTCTCACAGTCATCACTGGAAAAAGAGCAATTTCAGTGTTCAGAAGAAAGTCAGGCTAAGCTCTGCAGCAACACTCTACATTGCACTGACATTTTAATATTGCACCGAGTTGCAGTAACACGCTGCCTTAAAAGAATGATGTGTGTTCCGTACCGCCTTCACAATCCTTCGCTGTAACACAATCACATAGGCAAAGAAAGTTGGCGAATTCACTGGGATTAAACTAAGTTAGAGGGAATAATACCAAAAAGCCCATGATGTTGCATTTCTAATAAGCCTCAGCACACTAACAAAACGCACGAATGGCTGCAAAAATCAGAACCCCACACTGGTCTGCAGGAGCCATGAATAAGAGCAGCCTTCCGCCCCGTGTGACAGCCTCAAAATGACAAGCCCTTTCTGCCTGCCTACTACTCCTCATGTCTTCTGAATTTTCCCCAACTTAAATTGAATGCAAATAAGCCAGGTGTGGTCCCCGGAGCAGTAATCTCCAGACAGTCCCCACCGAGTTCCCATAGCAACTTGCACAGCTGGCCACTGGGAAGAAGTTGTATCTGCTTCATATTGGCCACAGTGTTTAAACACTCAGCAAATGAAACGTCAATTACGGTATCTCCTAAAGGAAACACCTCCTAAAAAGCACATCCATTTTGCCTTGATTAATACAGAAAAGTAAAACCGTGGATATGCTCTTAGTCTAGCAGCCACTCAGCATGTAAAATTAATTTGTTATTTACAGAACAGGAGCAATGTCTGAAAGGAAACAGCTCTTCTCTTCTGCTGCAATGCACTGAAGTTTAACCAACACTGCACCACTTGGAAAATGCCTGTCATCCCATAAATTATAATCAAGAAAAACAGAACAGAAAGGAAATAGAACTCCAAATGCAAATCCTTCTGGTCAGTACATATCTTCCACAAAACAGCATCTCTTACAAGTACTTTTTAATATTTCTGATTTTAATTGTATTCTGTCTCAGCTTTCCAAGTCTCAGTCTAAAGATGGAGTCACCTTGTGATCCGCAAAAAAAGAAGCATCAGATACATTCCGTACCTACAAACTTGTATCCTTCTTCTCTTCTAAACATTCCTCCTGCTCCTGTGTCCTGCACACACAACTCACTGCTTCCACCTACACCCAAGCCCACAGCTCTGTTCTCAAATGCCTTGCTCCAGCCTCCTCCCCACATCTGCTCCCAAATCTGCTGGCCAGGTAGAAGGCCAAGGGGCTGATGTGAACTGATGGGCAAGCAAGGACAAAGCTTCCTCTCCTTTTCTTCAATATGGCCACAAACAGGACAACTCTCCGCTACTCAGACTGTCATTTCAAGTGACAAGAGACCTACAGGCCTACGCAGAAAGCCGATGCCTCGCTAGGAGCACAGGAACACGGACGGTGCATAGAATCACAGAAAGGCATGGGTTGGAAGGGACCTCAAAGCCCACCCAGCTCCAACTTCCTGCCGCAGGCAGGGCTGCCACCCACTGGATCAGGATGCCCAGGGCCCCATGCAACCCAGCCTTGAACTTCCCTGCCCAGCTTTCTTCTTCCCACAAACTGCAGCTCAGACTTTTTGGGGCAGAGAATGTATATGAACACTAAGCTAACCCTGGGGGATTTTTCCTCCCAATTAATTAATCTGTTTGACAGTCTTTTGAGCCTATGTAAACTTCTAGGAGTCATCCTACAGCAATGAGTTCCACAGCTTAAATACACACTGAAAAACTTTGTTTTTTAAATTTGTTGCAAATGTCATCTTCTGTAGCACTACTTCATTCTATCCAGATCGCTCACAAAAAAAGACAGTCAAGCATGTGTCTCTATTCACCCCTCCATGAGGCTTCACTGACTTCTGCCATAGCTCTGTCTTTTCTGGGATGATAATCTTTAGCCTACACAGATGTTGATGAAAGTGTGATTGGCTTCCATACAATGATCTCTAAAGCTGATTTTCTACATCTTTTTCATGTAGGGAGAGAAGAGCTGTACAGTACAGTATGCAGGACAAAGACGCATTAATATAGACTTCGGCACAATGCTGTTTTTTCTTATTTTGCTCTGCACTCTGTTAAGTTCTAGCACTGAGTTTACTTTGACTACTGTCAAGCACAAAAATACAGCAGATATTTCCACGAAAAAATTGTTATATGAAAGATCTTGCACCTGGAGTGGTACGCGTACCTATTCCACTCTACATAAAATTAGGACCTTATCTCCGACTTTTTCACCACTTCCATGAATGCTACAGGAACTTGGTATCATTGAAATATCACCACTTGTTTAATTTTGCTCCAATTTGCCAATTCTTTATGAGAGTGAGGGGAAAGAAACAGTTGGACAAAAATGGCACAATCTCCTTTCCTTAAGAAATCTGGCTAAATATAAAAATAACAGTATGATCCTTATCTCTTTCTGAAGAGCAGGCTACCGATAGAAATAGTCTCAGTATCAGTCAGTTCCATTTCTGCTGACTTCAAAAGGCCTGTCCTTATACCTGGCTTAACCTTCTATCTTCAAGTGATCTCTGCTTTTCAAGACGAGCAAGCCAAGCTTACTCAGGAACATTCAGCATGTAAGCACCCAAGAGGTCACCATTATGCCAGCTGTCTTATACTAGAATAGACATTTACGTATAAAAGGGAAATACAAGAGAACAGGAACAGTATAGTGTGCATACCAAAAATTAGCTATACATTTTATTTGTCCATCAATATATCTATGATACTGTAGATCTGCCAACTTCATCCATTACCCCACCTATGGGAACTATCCTTAATCCATCAAACTTGAAAGGTGCTCATTTGCTTAAGTAGTTTTAGTTTTCTTCTCTACCCTTTCTGAATCCCCTTCCAAATTTATTTCCAGACTAATCAGCAGCACTTCAAAGAAACAGCTGAGCTGGTGGCATTAAAATGACCAGGGAAACACACAAAGCTTTAACAGGGTACAACCGCTGAGCAAGTGAAACATGCCATTTAGCGTTAAAAATGATGACTGCAAGCCCACTCAATTGAAAAAAAAAAACAACCCACAATTCATTAGGGAAAAGAAAAAAGGGCTTGTATTTGTATTCCCCTATAGGCATGGCATAGTTTGCACTGTATTAACAGTTCATCTCAGGTTAACAAAAGGCAAAGGATGGAAAACTGAAATCTGATCTGCATTGCAAACAATAGGTATACACAATTTACAAAAAGAAATGAGATGGACGTACAGAAAGCTCAACAAGACCAAGTGTCAGGTCCTGCAGTTTGGCCACAACCCTATGCAATGCTACAGGCTTGGGGCAGAGTGGCTGGAAGACTGAGGAAGAGACGAACCTCAGGATGTTGGTCAACACTCGGCTGAACATGAGCCAGCAGCGTGTTAAGGTGGCCAAAAACACAAATGGCATCCTGGCTTGGTCAGAAATAGTGAAACCAGCAGGAGAAGGGAGGTGATTGTCCCCCTGTACTCAGCACTGGTGAGGCCGCATCTTGAGTACTGTGTCCAGTTTTGGACCCCTTGCTACATGAAAGACATCAAGGCCCTGAAGCATGTTCAGAGAAGGGCAACAAAGCTGGTGAGGGGTCTGAAGCACAAGTCTTATGGGGAGCAGCTGAGAGAGCTGGGATTGTTCAGTCTGGAGAAGAGGAGGCTCAGGGGAGATCTTATCGCTCTCTACAACGGCCTGAAAGGAGGCTTTGGGGAGGCGGAGCTCGGCCTCTGCTCCCATGCAACTAGCGATAGGATGAGAGGGAAAGGCTTCAAGTTGTGCCAGGGGAGGTTCAGGTTGGATATTAGGAAACATTTCTTCTCCAAAAGAGCGGTCAAGTGCTGGCACAGGCTGCCCGGGGAGGTGGTGGAGTCACTGTCCCTGGAGATGTCCAAGAAACATTCAGATGTGGCACTGATGGACATGGTTAGTGGGCAATATTGGTGGTAGGTGGACGGTTGTACTGGATGATCTTGGAGGTCTTTTCCAACCTTGTTGATGCTATGCTTCTATGGCATAAGCTGGAATTTGAGAAGCTAAAAATTCAAGTGATTCTATATTGGAAGCAGACACGTAATTTTGAAAGAATTCCAGGTACAGCACCCACTAACAGTGGTATAACAACAATACTTAATGTCAAGTTTTAAGGAGGAGATTCTCCAAACGAAGTTCCAAATATGCACACAAATACATATACAATCTCACTCAGATGCATCTCTTCCACCAAACTTAAGCAGGTTTTGAAAGCTTCAAAAATACAGAATTTAAGCACATATAATTTCTGTCCTCTACAGTTATTTCTGCTGCAGATTTCTATTCATGACAGTTGATGCATGCTGAGGATAAACTTCCAATGAAATTGACCGTATGTGATTACAGCATCATTTAGCCAGATCAGCACTAGCTCAACGCATGACACTTAGTACAGAGCTTAAGGGAGGGGGTAGATGGGAATAAGAAGGTAAGAGGGAATGAGGGTTAAAGATATCTGAAGAGTCTTGAAGACAAGGTGATAGAACATATGAAAAATATCATATCCTGATTAGAACACTCCAAGAGATGGAGCTTTTCATTTGCTTAGCTTTAGGTATTAGCTTGATGTCTCTTTTATAAATACAAGGCATGCTTGAAGACTAAAGTTACCCAGGATCAGTTTCCAGCTGGATCTTGTTACATACCTTTGACTTTGTTATAATGAAGTCCCTTTACGTACTGTGAGCAAGTCACTGTTTACTTAGTCTAACTTGGTTTATCAAAGATTCTGAATTTTAAATTCAGTTTGACAGGCTTTTTTCCAACTGAGTCCTTCATGACTCTTCTCAGAAATGCATTCATTTTTGTTACCAACTTTCCCAATATCACGAATCTCCTAGTACCACCACTCACGGTGGTACACCAGTCTCAACAGCACTTATACTTCAAGAATTATATATTTGTTATGATAGCTACAAGTCTTACTGCAAAAGCCATTTCCAGATTGTAATCTATCACAACTCGATTCATTTTTAGAGTCCCTGAGTTTCAGAGGGCAGGCTCTTCTTCTAAAGGGGAAATTCAAATGTCTTTCACTATACATTTAATAGATAGTGATCTGAACGTCTTTCACTATACATTTAATAGATATTATTCTGGCTAAATTGGCTAATTTCCCAGAAAGACCAGTGAATCCTAGATGTTTGCATCGTCTGAAAACTTCACCGTTTCCATACTTATTCCTGATCACTGACAGATACTGAAGAACACTTGCTGAAAGACACTGCTAGTAGACATTGACTCTCCATTAACAACTACATTGAGATTTTTCAGTTATCCTGTCCTTAATCCCTTTAGTGTGTGCTACTATTGATTTTGTATCACTTTAATTTGGTAATCAATAAAGCAAGCCACTCTAAATCAAATATATTATAAAAGAGCGTATTTTATCAATACAATTACAAAACAAAGCTTTAATCTTAACAAGAAATGAAAAAGCTTACAGCAAATTCATCTGACAAGGCCTTCTCTCCTACTCCAGAAAATCATATAAATTGATATGAGATTATTTTTATTGACCAAAAATTATCTCGTCGCTCAAATAAGCACAACTGGCCTCTAGTTTTGAAATGAACCCGCACATTTTTCATTTTTCACATTATTGACCTGCTCGTTTTTCCTATCACTTCTCTGCAGCTTCCTTGGCCATTTAAGATTTACTGAAATGTAACATCAACAAATTACAGAGATTTCTTTCCAGTCATTGTAAATTACTAAATGCAAACTGACTCACGGTGCAGATTTTAGAAATCCAGCTCATACACAACCTCAAACATTCCTTTCCTATACTCATTTATTTTATCTCCATTTTTAGGAAACACTTTAGACCACTCAGAAGCAGGTGAATATCCAGTGAGGTTCAAAGTCTGCATTCTCACTCACGACTCTGAGATTAGTTAGGAGCCTGTATGACTCTCTTCTCATGAGCAAACAAGATAGCTTACAATTGTGCCAGATCAAATCAGTAAGCTTTACAGAGCGGGGAGGAAACTTCTTCAGAAAATAGGCTAAGAAGTCTGCAAACTTTCTGCTATGTTAGGATGAAGGCTCACCCCTGCACTCTTCAGAAAACACCTGCAGAAAACAGCTCCACAGGCTGATCAGTCAGCTAACAGCTTGCTGCTACCAAAGTGAGGCAGAAATAAAAACTCACTATTGCCCTTTTTCGTTGTTGTTAGTGTTTAGTTGGGTTGCTCTGGCCTTATCAGTCCACAGAGGTGTTTAACTAGCAGAGGAACTTGCTAAGATAAGAGCAGAGAGTCGCTGGGGGCAGAGAGAAAGGTGCTGCTTCTTTCAACAGAGAGCTGCTAAGGTGATTGGCTTTGCCACATAACAGCATGAAAAACAGACTATTCTAACACCATATGACCGCATCAGACGTGTTCCAGACCATGCCTGTACTCCTTACTTGCTAACTGGGACATAACCACTTCAGAGAGCAAACACAGGCTGCTGTTTTAGAAGGAAAGCAGATAAAGTGAGAAAGGTCTAACTAGGACTCTTGGTCTCTCAAGCTAACAGAAAGATAAGTGAAGACCAGACTTCAGTTGGACTCCTCTGCTTCATTCACAGGAAAAGGGGAAGGGGACGTAGAATCATTAAGGTTGGAAAAGACCTCCAAGATCATCCAGTACAACCGTCCACCTACCACCAATATTGCCCACTAACCATGTCCATCAGTGCCACATCTGAATGTTTCTTGAACATCTCCAGGGACAGTGACTCCACCACCTCCCCGGGCAGCCTGTGCCAGCACTTGACCGCTCTTTTGGAGAAGAAATGTTTCCTAATATCCAACCTGAACCTCCCCTGGCACAACTTAAAGCCTTTCCCTCTCATCCTATCGCTAGTTGCATGGGAGCAGAGGCCGAGCTCCGCCTCCCCAAAGCCTCCTTTCAGGCCGTTGTAGAGAGCGATAAGATCTCCCCTGAGCCTCCTCTTCTCCAGACTGAACAATCCCAGCTCTCTCAGCTGCTCCCCATAAGACTTGTGCTTCAGACCCCTCACCAGCTTTGTTGCCCTTCTCTGAACATGCTTCAGGGCCTTGATGTCTTTCATGTAGCAAGGGGTCCAAAACTGGACACAGTACTCAAGATGCGGCCTCACCAGTGCTGAGTACAGGGGGACAATCACCTCCCTTCTCCTGCTGGTTTCACTATTTCTGACCAAGCCAGGATGCCATTTGTGTTTTTGGCCACCTCAACATACTGCTGGCTCATGTTCAGCCAAGTGTTGGCTATCACACCCAGATCATTTCCCTCCATGCAGCTTTCTAGTCACTCTGCCCAAAACCTGTAGCATTGCATGGGGCACACTTTACATGTTTCTGTTTCTATTATTAACTATTTTTATTTTTCTTCCGTAAACATTTTCTTGTTTTTTCTTTTATCTGTAATATCCCTTTAAATAGGGGTATATGGGCAGTTACTTTTCTGTCACGTAGACACCAAGTAGCAGAGGGACAAATTAAATGAGGCTTCCCATTCAAGCATCTCTGATTTTGGTCATTTTTATGCTATTAAAAATATCAGCTATCAGTACTTGTATATCTATCTCACTGAGATCTGTATCTCTAAGCAACCAATCTGGTTGCAATAGTCAACAACTAGACTCCACGATCCGAAAGCTCCTTGAGTTTCCCTCACAACTCCTCTTTCAATTTTTCTTCATGGTGTGCATTGGAACCTTGCAACACTACTTCAACTTACGGTTAGTCTGTCCTACCTGCCCAATAAATCAGTTTGATCATGAAAGTCTCCTGTTTGCTTGTCCTGCCTCATTACAGTAACATGCACATCATATTAAGAGCCCCTCTGATTGGTGGTTAGTTTGCCTCATTGGTTTTTAATACAGATTTTCAGGTTAAGATATTAACCACACTTGAAATCAGAGGTACGTTCACTTCTATTTTCACCCACTATTGTAGCTGCGCTGTTAAAATTCCCTAAGTGATGATGTTAATACCACTGACCTCCCCACCATTGATTTTGCCTTTCATGTGCTCTTCCTCACAATTTTCATCATACACCACTGCCATAAGCAATCACCCTTGCTATTTCTTCCTCAGGTTTCTAGTCCTACTTTGATTACAGCAGACCCTATCCTTTCTCCAGAGGCTCTCTCTTCTGGAAAGAAATCTTGTGTATAGCTAAATTTATACTTGGCTTCCTGAGCAATCTTTCCCACTACACATTCACACTCAAATCAACGGTAACACCTGGTAAAATGGACATTAAAATCGTGAAAAAACGATTCACCTAAAACTTGCCTAACTGATTAATACTAGGTACAAGAAACCTCACAGAGGACACCCATGGAATAGCCTACTTATTAGAGAAGTTTCTTCCTAATCCCTTTTAGTTAGCACTTTATTTGTTCCCTGTTGTATAATGGTTTTTCAATTCCTTACAAAGGCTTTATAAAGCTTTCATTTAACCTAACAATGTACTGTAAATGAATAATCCCTTTTTTTTCCTGATCCTGTTAATCTTTTGGCCTCAGCTACGTATCACAGCAGTGAGATGCAAATGTTAATTATGCAAGAAGTATAAGATCTGTATTTTGATTTCCATCTGTCCAATACAAGTCCAGTACAACAGGCAGATAACCAAATGCTTTCTTATCACCATGGGAACACAATTGCCAGGACCACACCAAGAACATCATCTCATATTGACTCCCAGAAGCCCCAGTCAAGTACCTTCTACCCATTAGAGCCTCCTTTATGCCTTTTGTTGATTCATATTTTTCACAAACTCCTGATTATTCTCACTGTACCTCACTCTTCATGAGGACTGAAGAAACATCATCTTATTTGCAGTCAAGACCCTGAACTTCAGGAGAGCAAACTTCTGGCTGTTTAAAAAATTATTGGATGAGATCCCCTGGGAAATTGTCCTTAGGGACACAGGAACAAAACAAAGCTGGCAGCTCTTCAAGGACACGTTTCTGAGAGCACAAGAGCTCTCCATCCCCCAGCATAAGAAATAAAGCAGAGAAGGCAGGAAATTAGCATGGCTAAGCAAAGACCTGCTGGTAAAACTGACGGAAAAGAAGGAAAAACACAAGCAGAGGAAGCAGGGATGGGTGGCCTGGGAAGAACACAGTGATGACATTCGGACGTGCAGAGATGGAACAAAGGAAGCCAAGGCGCAGACGGAATTGAATTTGGTGAGGGATGCAAAAAATAACATGAAGGCATTCCATAGGTACGTTGGCGAGAAGACAGGCAAAGGAGAGTCTATCCCCTCTGATAATGAGCAGAGGGAACTGGCTTCAACAGATCTGGAGAAGGCTACGGTATTAAATGAGTTCTTTGCCTCAATCAACGCTGATGGTCAGGTGTTCCATACCTCACATGTACCTGAACCTCCAGGCTGAGGCCAGGGGAACAAAATTCCTCCCACTGAAAGAGCAGAGCAAGTTAGACACAGCCTCACAAGCCCAGGGGCCAGATAACTTGCATCCCAAGGTTGTGAAGGAACTGGTTTATGGTTGCCAAGACGCACTCTATCACATTTGAAAAGTCATGGCTGTCAAGTGAAGACCCCCAGTGACTGGGAAAAGGGAAACATCACTCCCATTTTCTAGAAAGGGAGAAAGGAAGACAAAGAATCATGTGAGTCAGAAGGGACCTTTAAAGGTCATCTAGCCAATTCCCCTGCAATGATCAGGGACATCCACAGTTAGATCAGAGTGCTCAGAGCTTTGAATGTCTCCAAGGATGGAGCATCTGCCACCTCTCTGGGGAACTTGGGTTATTCTAACTTACGTAATATTTCCCCCTTGATAGCATTACGGATGCCAGTTACCCCATCTATTGAATTCACATGAATGTAGAAGTAGCTGAACTATTTTACTGATGTGACAGCGTAGACAACCTTAATTCACAAAGTTGCAGTTGCACCACTGCACCCCCTCTCCCATACCATCTTCAGAGTTACACCATTTCTCAACTGACAATTCCTGCATGCTCAGCTCCCTAACCTGGATGTCCATGGCATCAGAGTAATGCAATAGAGCAAATTCTACTCATGGTGGGGCTGAACAAAAAAACAATCTAATTTGGTTTAAATTGTTGCTTAAATCACAGCCTCATTTAGATTTTATAACCAATTCCATCTAATGGCTGTCTATCACTGAAACAGAAGTCCTTATTTTCTTTCCTTTCCCCAGTCAAAATGCAACAGATAGCTTTACTTCTCCCCTCAGTGATTTCGGAGCTCATCGAAAACAGCCACAAGGATGGAGACTGTATTATGAAGGAGTAGGACAGACAAGAAGTGGTCTGCCCTTTCAGTGGCATCAAATTTAGTCATAGTAGATGCAGAATTCAGGTGGAGTATGTAGCCTCTTTTTATAGGTGGTAAGCCGTCTCATTCCTGAATCCAGTCTCTTCGCCACTGTTAGATTACATTTCTGTGTTCTGCTGGCTTTCACAGGGAGACTCTTCCAGAATGGCATATAACCTGTCAGAATGGTAGAAGACTTTCCAAGAATAGGTGAGGAAAAAAAAAAAAGATCATGAGGCCAGAGGCAAGGAGTAAAATTAGACACTACTCCCCATTTCAGCTTCAGAGAGCTGTTACACTGACTTATCTACACATAAAACCACAGCTTCAGTAGACTCTTCTTCCTGAAACAGCAGTGCCTAAAGAATGATGTTGTAATCAGATATACATATGTAGGTGTCACTCAAGTTATCCTCTCATAGAAGTTCAGCGTAGCTGCTGTTGGTAGCCAATTGCTACATTCTTCAGTATCTTAGCAGTTGTACACTATAAAGTGAGGTTTTCTCTTAAGTAAGGCATTAGACTGATATCACTCCAAAGTCTTATACGGCAGAATGCACTTGCACTCATGTTCTTAGCTTCCTTCAAATAGAAGACAATGTGCAAAATCTAATGCATCCAACAACGCCAAGAGAAAGCCAGAGCAGATGTTGCCACAGTATTAGCATATTTTCTAAACTGGCTGAAGACAGCCAAAGTAATCTTCACTTAGAATTACTAGTTAGGTCTTACTGATTAACAGTTGAAAGATAAGCATGTTCGAAATTAGCTGATACATTGTTACGACTCCAAAAAAAACACCCAAAACAACCACACACAAAGTCGAGTTTTGTCAACTCTTTCCATCAACAGAGAATGAAAAGACATCCATGAACTTCTCATTCTTCTCTGGGGCAATTCTATTCTCTGCACCACGGTAGCAAGGAACAAAATAAAGTTCAAACTATACATATATTTATCTTGGGTTGAACTAAAATCAGATGTGTAATATTCTAATGGAGAAAAGAAACAGCAAAGCACTGCTCCATTTCAGAGTTTTTCTTAAGCAATCAGCCTTTTTACATTCCATCTTTTTTTCAGAACAAAAGCTTTCAAGAAAACGTAGGCAGCTAAATACCGTTTTCACATTTTTGGTAAAAAGATGTGCAAAACTTTCTCACCCTTGAAACAATGCAAGACAGAAATGCTATGAAAACACAGGTAGTGGTAATATAATTCAATGGGCAAAGGTTCTTTTCCGAAGTGTTTGCATCTTGCAGCTGTTTTTTCTAATCAGATTATGACTACAGTAAGAGCTTGTCCCTTTTGATATATCAGACTCCACCTACAAAAAAAGCTGTTCTGTATGTCATTTTCCAGAAAAGCTCAAAAAAAAATAAAATTGCATCAGCCCAATAGAAGAATCCATGCGGCAGAGAAGCCATCCTTTGGCAAGTGTTTCTTTTGGCAACCACGTCTTCTGAAACAAATTCTGTGCCCCTGCACTTATTTCCTCCCCTGCTCTACTCCCTCACTTGGCTTGTACAGCCTCCCAAGAACAAGATTAAAGAATTGATCTGGTTAAAAGTAACTGTACTTTTCACCATATGAAACAATTGTCTAACTGCAAGGTTAGATATTAGGATATTAGGTACATGTTAAGAAAAAAATTCTCAGAAAGAGTGGTGAGGCATTGGAACAGGCTGCCCAGGGAGGTGGTAGAGTCATTGTCCCTGGAGGTGTTCAAGAAATGCACAGATGTAGCACTGAGGGACACGGTTTAGAGGACACGGTGGTGATGGGTTGATGGTTGGACCAGTTGATCTAAAAGGTCTTTTCCAGCCTTAACGATTCTTTGATTTTAAAGGCATGTCACATATATGTATATATATATGTATTTTTAAAATATTGATGAGACTTTCGAATTCTTCCTCTTCACAGGAGCAGTAGCAGAGTTTCTATTTGACCATCTACTAGGAAATGCTTAAGAACCTCGTCGTATCCTTGAGACTTCCACGCCTCTGTCAAACGTGACCAACTGGACAACAGAACAGTCAGCATGATCAAATAAACTCACCTTTCTTTGGAAGTCAGGCTTAAACATGCACCTATCCCAAAAGTTCTGTCAAACTGTGGTTTAATAACACTCACAGGCTTTTAGTATCATATCCAAATTAGAGCTTTTAAGCAGGTTAACAATAAAAAAATATTCCCAAAGAAAATACAACCTTCTGTCAGTACATATTTTTTCCCTGCTATCTGGAAAATAGATAAAGGTATAACTCTTCTTGAATCTTTCTGTTCTCTCCCACTCTATAATACGCTGTGTGTGTATTCCATACTTTCTCATCCTCAACCAAAGAATTGGTCATTCTTTTAAAATCCACCTTGCTGGCTTCACAAACACACAGTGTACCAAGCTTAAGGTGTAAGAAAAAGTTTCTAGGGCTCAAAGTAGGTGCAAAGAATGCAAACGTTCAAAATAAGCACTGAAACAGTACACGCACTAGGAGGACTAGCCACAGAGAGACAGTTCTGCACAATGGGAAATGTACTGAAATGTAAACAAAATTCTCTGGACACAAGAGCCCTAGGGGTCTGAAACGTAGTTTTATTAGATAGTGAAACAACCATTTTCAAGTTCCAGCTTCTGTTTCTCGATACTTCCCCAATTTGCCCCATGAAAAAGAGGAAATTTCCACGTGCAGTGTTTTTCCAGGTTTCTCCTCAGGAAATTCTTTTAAATTGGGTAAGAGAGTTCCCATCTGTTACTTGGAGCAACACACCTTTTTAAATACCACATGCTGAAATGCAAAAAAAAAATTTTAATTTTAAAGCAGCACTGCCACTTGGAACCTTCACACACATCAAATAAGCTAAAAAATGCATTGGAGCAACACGAACATTTCCAAAAAGCCTGGACTCCAGTACAGTTTGCATAAATAAGCTTAGCAGGAGCTGAATAGGCAAAGCTGTCCCAGTAATGCTTTAATATCTGTTTCATGACAGCTGTGTACAATTTTCCTCCTGAAAAAGTACTGTTGTTACCTACGAAGTGAAGGCAGGCTGCATTACACTACATTTTATGCACCAGTAAAACACTAAGTAACATTCCCATTATTTTAATAGTATTTAGCTTATTCGTATGCAGCGTATTTTTAACTTATCAATAGTCATGATTTCCCTATGAACAAAAAGCACAGAAGTTATGTTTTTTTTGCTGTTTAATAGCTAAATAGGTTCTGACTACCTCAAGTTCTGCTAACTTGACTCTGCCACTGACTAGTAACATTGTCAACCAGCAGAGGCATGGGGTACCTTACTGCAAGCAAAGTAATACAGAACAAATATGCATTATACAGTGTTTGTATTTGGAAGACTGTAATTACATGAGTTGGGTCTTTTTTTTATTGTAACTTAAGTTTTAAAGGTATGAATGATCTAAGTCACCATTCCAGCCCAGAATACCTTCATTTCTTTAAAAAATGAAACTTAATTTACAAAACGCAATCATTTAAAGCTCTTCCCTTACTACTACTGGAATATTTCAACAGAGAACAAGATAACTCAGCTAGCACAGAATACAACCACATACATACACTTTCTCCAAGAAACATGATACCTGTGCACTACAGTCTTCACTGAATTTATTATTTCACCACCCTTGCCTTCTGTAAACTCCAGCTTGCTTTGAACCAAAGACCTTTATAGTTTTAAGTCCCTGGAGATGCTGAAAGGTGTTCTCAGCGGAACAAACTTTTCCAGAGAATTCACACTCTGATTTGAGAGAATTCATTTCTTTAGGCCTTTGGGGAACACTGCAAGTCGCATGTATTTGTTCAAGTCTTTACCTAGCAAGAGCAGAATCCCTCCTAGACTTTGTCAGGTTTGTGCTGATCTTGCAACATCTGGCCACGCATGGCTGTATTGTTTATATCTGTAGTACTGTGCATCAAGTAGTTTGAACTCAATCTTTTAAATATCAGTTTTTCATTCCTTTGAAACAGGATTTTAAGACAAACCTTGAGGGAATACCAAATCAATTACATATAGTTAGAGAATATTTTGAGCAAGAAGTAAACAGTTGATTAGTTTATAACAAAAGTATCCAACCAGAAAGTCACAGCAAGGTAAAGCTTGAAAAACTGGAGTGAAATGTTGTGAAGGCAGGGGAAACACTTCTAACACTGACAAAAAGATCACAAAAGGCATTAATAGATAGAAGAGGTATCCCACATGGCACAAAAACAATTTTATACGTTTGAAATGTGAGATGTTATTATTCAGGAGAAAGTTTTTAAAAAGTGAAGTAAAAATAACCAAAAAAAAAAAAGGCTGCAGAGGAAGGGAAGACATTCCTGTGAGAGCAACCCTTCCATTTTGCACAGCCACAAACATTTCAAGCACCTACATTATAACTGCTCACATAATTAATTCAGCCTAGCAGTCAGAAACAGCAGTACTGAGACGGCCACAGTTCAGCAGTCTACGCTTTGCTGCAAGGAAATTTCTCCTGAAGACAGATGCCACCCGGAGGAACAAAACCAGAAAAACAATCCACTGCCTGACCAGAGGCAACGCACGGAGAGATTAGAACTGCAAGGCTTGCCCTCCTCCTGAGACTTGCAGCCTGCGCTCACAGAACCCGCACAGCCAACAGCGGCAGCAATTTTCTGAGCTGAGACAAAGCAAAGCCACGCTGTGGCTACAAGACCAGCCAAGGAACAAGCAGAACAGCATCTCAGAAAGGCTGCACGAAGAAAGCATATGCATCGCTGCCAAGAGCAAGCACAACCACAAACACCGTCCCTTAGCAGCCTGGTACCACACACGCGTTTCAGTGCACGCTGGTGACCCAGGAGACAGGAGTTTACCCACTAACTCATTTACTTATTTATTAAGTGGACCGTCAGTAGCGATTCTGCCTAGGAAACCTACATCTTCTGAGTAAAGGAAATGTTGGGCCATGCCCGTAACTCCCTCAGAGAGCTGAGCTTTAGACACAAGCAGCCACAAACGTGACAGCTCCGTTGCCTTTCTATTTATACCATATGTTAGCATGCATTGAGAAACATATCTGTTCAAAACAGTAATTAGTTCTGTTAATCAGGCTTTCCAAGAACGGATATTGAAGGCATCCACGCGACTTCAATGTAAAACTGCATTCTGCAGGTCTGCTCTCCTCCAGTGTGGGTACTACGCCCAGGAGCAGACGCAGGGAATGAACACAGCGCTTACAGACTGAATGCCAGGCAGCAGCTCCTGAGTGCAACTCACCTACAGAATACCCCTGACCTCACCAAAAATAGTTACTTCAACAAATTACAAGAGATGCTCATATAAATACTTGCTTTAGGAAAAAAAGCAAAAAAAAACAGGGGAAGAAGCTGCAGGGGCAATCTTTCCTACAAGTCAGTCATAGAGAACTGCTAAGTGGGTACATCTCTAGATAACAGCTTAGGACTATAGTTGAAGAAGTACTCTACACCTAAAACCTTCTATTGAGAACCGATCTCCTAGAATTTTAATACTATACACACATCCAAAGATCAGCATAATACACTTTCCAGGGACTAAAATGAAGTTTAGGCAGGTAGGCACATAGGCAGAAGAAAGGATCTAACTGGGGAGTTCAGATTATGACACAAGTCCCATCGTCTCTGTATAGACTGCTGCGTCATGGTAAGCAGAAAAAAGGAAAGGATCTGATTAGAATATAGATTTCATGGCGTTCTTTGCTACCGTTCTCGCTTTTAGCATGAAGTTCTAACGGAAGAGTTAACACTCCTAAAGGTGCAAAATCCTGATTTACGAAAAAAGAAAAACGTTTAACATTCACCACATTAACTTTAGGCGTAAGAGACTTGGTTTCAGACCGGCCTCTTTCTAACATGGGGACAAGCCACAAGAAAATCCACGGGAGATAATTAGGCATCAATTTTACCCTGACGATACCTTTAACAAAGTAAGTCCACAAGAGAGAAGAACTATATCTAGATACCTTTACAGGCTTGTCGTTAGTGCCTCAGTTATTATCTGAGGAAAATCCTTCCTGTCTCACAATGACCCACGTAAAACAGAGATATATGGCCTGACTGCAATCCCAGAACAGAGCAGATTAGCTGGAAATAATTCTGAGTGTACAGTAAGTCTTTAAGAATCTTCACATTCAGACATGCAGCACTAAAAAAAATGGAATGATGGTGAGATCAAATAAATCACAATTGAGCAGGAATAGCTTAGACTGTCTCAGTGAGATGAAAATGAAAATAAACATCAAAAATGAAGAAGTATGCTTGGTGTGGTTTTTTTGTTGCTTTTGTTCGTTTGCTTCGGAACATATACTTGCTATTTCTTATCACTTTAAAACAAAGCATCCAGTCTTCAAAAAAACAGCTCAGTGGATTTGACACTGGTAATCTAAATTGGGATGGCTGATTGTACATTACTGTAATTTGGGAGACTCTTCAGACCTTAAAAACATAGTTAAGAACTGTTGAGATCAGCCAGTCAAGTGACTAGAAGCAAAAGAACCCAAACTGACAAGATTAAGTCAGAATTAGTTTTATCAGTTATGTCTAAAGTCTCCAGAACATGATGCCACTGTCTCCATCTCAAACAATAAAAATGTGTATGGGATGAGAAGTAGAAGGAAAGAATGCTAGAATAAAACATCTTGACCAACGTCACACATGGAAAAAAGCTACCAGAGCTGGAGACAGAAGCCAGCTCTCCCAGGCACCGTAGTCAAGGTGATGAACCTGACTTAATATTCCTGATGACTTCAGAAACAGGAGCACGTAGAAGGCATTAAAGCAGTAGAGAATTCAGAAAGCTTCCTACAGATCCAAGTGACTGAAGTCTTGCTTATTGTTGTCTGGAAACTAAACATTAAGCAGCAGAAAACTATTTGCTTTAACTTAGTAAACTTTACATTTTGCATGATTAGAGTAGTTACACAGTTTCAAAGCTCTACCAGGAATGTAATAAGAAATATTAGCCCTTTGGGAAGGAGTAGACGATGTAATGGACCATTTATCCTGGACCAACCCTGAGAATCTCAATGACTAGAAGAAAACAACCTCACACTTCAGAGCTATGATAAGCAAGCCTTTCCCAAGTGACTAAGAATTCAAAATGAAGACAAACTCAAGAAGTTTCTGGTGGCACCAGTGTGAAAGAAAAATTCCATATTCACACTACAGGAAGAAGTTATAGATATAGAAAATCCTTTTAATCTCAGTACCAAATATGCAGTCTGTACGGCTGAGTCACATATGGCAGCTTGGCACTAGCACTAAGGAGCATTCAGGATACTACAGACATACAAGAAAGTGGAGCTCTTCAAAATGTAACAGCAAAGAGACAATCCTAATTTGAACACAGCCCTTGGAAAAAGAACAGAAGAACCCCAAACCTGGTTTAAAAGTCTCTTTCAAGGAGTTATAGGAGTTTAAGGAGAAAAAAAAAAAAAGAAGAAGAAGAAAGAAAAACAGCAACAAAAACAGCATGTAGGCTAAAAAGGCACTCAGTTATGGGATAGCCACCCGGCTGATAGCACCCTGTGATGTCCCCACTGGATCAGGTACAGCAGCTGCCATTTCAACAGTTGACCCTCTTCCTCCTCCATCCCTGCATTTCCCTATTAGCTTTAGGGACTTTGTGGTTATGAGGCTAAGACTGCTTGCTGCTCCAGCTGAATAGGATTCTTTTCTTGGAGGGAGTGTTTCTGCCATATCAACTCAGAGGCAGATGATAGCAGAAATGGCAGAAACACACAACTGGTGACAGGAAAGGGCAGAATCTCTCTAGCGATGTTAGGCTCAAATCCATCTAAACTGTTATCAGAAAACCCACAGTTCCACCACTCCCATGCCCCCACTTTCACAAGAGCAGACCTAACTGTATTTCAGATGGTTTAAAGATTCACATCTCCACATGCCACATTTCAGTGTTTTTTGAAGCTATGGAACGCATCTCAGCTGAAATCTGTTTTTGCAAGTGCCAACATGGTGGTGCAAAACCCTTCCTGAAGGCATCACCACTTCTTGGGAATGATCAGCTTATTTCACAAATAGCAATAGAAGTCTCCAAGGCTCCAGATACTATACTACCTCCAAGGCTCTAGATACTATAGTTGAAAATTTGCAGCTCAGGTACTAAAAAAAAAAAAGTGTTTTGAATAATGAAAACTTGTTATCAAAAGGCTTAGTTATTTCATGGTATATTTCAAGAAGAGTACAACAGAAAGAAGTCTCTACTATGCATCACAAGGCTTTGTACAGAAATGACCAAATAAAACTCAAAGCTCAGGCCATAAGCCTGTGTCATGCAGACATGCGATGAAAAATTTGCAGCAGTCCTCTTTTGGAGTCTTAAAGACTGGATAGAGAAACAGAGCTCCACCAAAACAATAACGCTAGCTTTTCACATACATGTCACGTGTTCCTACAGAACAGAAATGATATAAGCTAATGGAATTTTAAAAACACAAGTTCACTAAAAGATGAGGGAAAAATACTCGTGTTAGTTTCTATGTATTTCTTCCAACAGTATCTGTCACTTACGGTTCATTGTATTGGTAACATTTACTGATATGTAAGTTCCATTTTATCTTTCTAGAAATTCCAAGAAGTGTTACAATTATATGACTAAATTACGTGACGCAGCCTCAGCTACATCAAAAAATGTCTCCTCTTACAGTACCTACTCTCTCAGGGCTAGCAGCTCACAGGCTGTTGTCAGTGGTGGTGTGTGAACAACGCTTGGCATACAGCACAATTCACAACAAAAGCACCTCCATACCAGCAATTGGTAGTCAACAGTAGTCAGCTGCTGTAGCTTAAGCTTGGATGTGACAGCAACGTCTCCTCACCCACTGCTCAGCTCCCAGCAGCTGGTGGAACCAACACCTACATCTCCTGCTCAGGACCTGGGAGATAATCTGTTTCCAGAGTCAGTCTAAGTTCAGCAAACAGAACAGCCCTGCAGGTAGATGGGGAGGCAGGGCTTGGCTTGGATTTGTGAGACTGGGAAGATGACTGCAAGACCAGCTCCACTACTGAGAATGAGGACATCAGTCAGATGACAACAAGAGAGGCTAGAAGAGAAATGGCATACAGCAAGGGGGAGAAGAATGACAGAACAAAGGTTCGTTTGCCATTCTCAGGCAGCTACAGCCACTGCCATTAATCATGGCATCCACACGTATCAGATGTACTGCTGCTACCTACACAATATTCTACCAGCACACTTGACGTTACGGATTTTGCATAAAATACGGATCAAAACAAACCAAATATACAGTGAAAGTTCATCAAATGCCAGCATCACTTCTCACCCACACACTTAGCAGAAAGCTAAGTGGGCCAGGTACAAGAGGTCAGAGAAGTGAGTTCAACTCCTTTGCTGGGACAGGGAGCATGTTCCCATGTGGGTGTGCAAAACCTTACCCCCATGCACAGCAAAGAAAATTCTGACTAATTACAATCAACGTAACTTATACAATTTCTTATGCAACTTGGTAACAGGAAAAAAAAAATCAAACTTGCCATGAAATGTCAGATTTCAAGGTAGATTTTCCTTGCTTTGTAATCTACAAAATAAACCAATTAAAGTTGCTGTTATTCTTTAAGTAGCCTTATTGATGTTTTCTCTGGAATTACCATGATCTAGAATTACCAAAACGAATAGTCACAAAAGGATATAATCCATGAGGTAAGGTGGTAGCACCAAGCAGCAGTGCCAAAACCAGAATTAAAATGCTAAGGCATTTTATTTTAATCATTACCTGTTCAACTGTGTTCCACAAGCTAGTAAAAGCACTTTCTCATCAGTGAAAATGCAGAATTAGGAGATCAAAACAAACATATCAAACCAATTAGATAACCCTGAAAGTGATTTATTTGGGGAGAAGCAGCATTTGGGAGAAGATGAATTATAAATTCCAGAAAATACGTGTCTGGAAATTGTAAACTTAGGCATGAATTATGCTATCCCATAGCAATTATCTTCATCTTTCAAGACTTCGTCACAAAAATGCCTTTTAAACTATTAGGAATTTCCATCAAGTATTATAAAGTTTAGCTGCAATTTTAGGTTTAAAGTACAGTGTTTTCTACTAGTTCAAGTTTTTGAATATGCATGCTTACTTCCCAGTGCTGTTTTTAAGCGTCACTTCATTGAGGAGGGCCTGACAGATTTCTTTTCAAGACACGTGCGCTACAAAGTTCACATTTAAACCCGTCCAGGTCTGAACCTCAGCTGGTACTTCTCACCAGAACTCTGGAACAAATAGCTGTTCAAATTATAACAAAAAATAATCAGTCAAGAAGGCTCAAGAGGGGATTTCTATACCTTAAAGTCTCATAGCATGCATTTCCTCATAACTCCGATTAAGTCCTATTTCTTTGTTCCTTTTTGAAACAAACAGGAAGAAATTGTGAGCTTCAATGAGATACGCAAGTGTAGCCAGGACACAGAGACAACATGTTAAGAAGAAAAGAAAACATCTGTATTTCCTTCCCATTCTCTTCCACCTGAAATAAATTCTTTGGCTGCAGTTTGTCTTCTTTTCTGGAAGCATTTACACAGTATCTAATGCTATCCACCACCATGACTACCCCTGGGGCTTTTATGAGGGTGGGAACAATCAGTATAAGAATTACTAGGGACATCAAAGAGACAAAACATTTATTGAAGAGGGAAGAGGAAGAGAGAGTGTGAGGTAACGAGGGTCCTACTGTATTTACCTTATGTGCCAAGCATGCGGACAGCAATAAAAACCATGTAGGGAGCAATTTTGGTCAGAGAAAGAACACGGCAGCCTAATGGGAGGCCTTTGTTCTTCAAAAGGGTCTCCTTTTCCCCTTTTGTGCTTCACTTAATTCATGGCATCTGAGCTGCTCTTGAACTTGACAGACAGAGAGAAGGGGGGGGGGAAAGAGATGGAGAAAGGGGGAGACAGAGACACAAAGAAAGAAAAAAGAAAAAAGGACTTCAAAGAGTTTTCCTTTGAAAATTCACTCGTGCTATATGCATCGCTGAAGGTTTTGGATTCAAAAAAGGGGCAGAAAACATTTCATATAATTTCATCGTGCGGATAAATTGTCCCGTGCTCTTATTAAGAAAGGTAGAAGGAACAGAACAAAAATATAAAACACCTATCTGAACTATGGAATATAAACACAATAGAATTACTCCCCTGGGTGCTCTTTATTTATTTTCATGTTAAATCTTATTCTCGATGGATCCCAATACATTTATCAAAATCTTATCAAAAACCATCTGGTTTCCAGCAGCCACCTGAAAGGCACACATTTTCCAGACAGCCCAATCAGCATTCCCAGCACAGCGCCCGGCCAGCAGCAGCAGAGCCAGCGCCATCTGTGGGGCCAGCTCACAGGCCAGGCCAGGCCACAACGCAATGCAGGGCCACCCCGCGCACATCGGGCAGGGCCACCAGCTCCCACAAACTGGGAGCGATGACGAGCGCTGCCTTAGAGACACGCAGCGCCTAGAACGCGGCGACCAAAAGAAAAAACACAACGGCGTATATGAGGCAGGCTTCCAAGTTTGGCCCCCTCTGCTTTAAATTGGCTGAGCACGCTCCGACAGCAGTTAATATTAGCGCTCGTAATATATTCGGCTTTTCGCCCTCTTTAAATATCCATGCCATAGGCAATACTTATATGAAATAATTCGTAACTGCAGCCTGCACTTTTCTCAAGCATCTTTTTTGTTCTGTCTAGGCCACCTCCTCCCCTCCATACTGTGCAGCAGCTACACGGATGCAATTTATATATTCCTCTGTGGATTTTTATCTATGATGTATGTACCGAAACTGCTTGCCAATAATATTTGTAATAAAATACCGGATTGCAAAGTGTACCGACATGTGTGTCAATATCACTATAAATTATTAATAGTTAATCATGTGAAGTTAATTCCATAAAAGATTTCTAATGCATAAGGATCTTAAGTTGTCCCTTATTGACAATTACCCTGTCTCCTTACTGATTTACATACTCTGACAACGTACATGCACGTTATTTCTACAGCATACTATGTTCAGACTGCACTACGGATGCTACTTTCTGCAACATGCCCACTTGGTACCACTCTTCTCATTGCTTTACTGTTCTAACTTGAGATCTTTTCCTCCCTCTGAACAAAACAAGGGACCCAAACTCAAATCTCTTAGAACACTTCTCTTCCTTTTTCCTACAGTACCATAGCGTCTCCATTTTAAGCATACCCCGTTTGATGAGCCTGCACACTATTTAAAAATCCAAATGCCCAATTAGACCACGCCAACTGTATAAACATGCACACTAACATACAGTCAAGCGAGTAAGGGTCTAGCAGACTCCCAGCACAGCCACTGACTTAGCAGAGTTCAGTTGTCGCTGTGCTTTGTAGAGAGGTCTCCCCTCTCACGTTGCCACTGTTTTTAAAGGCAGGATTCCATGTTATCACTTCAGAATCCGTATGAATTCCTCAGGAGATCAGACATCTATTACAAATCTTCTGTACATCAGGGAAAACAGTGAGATTCAAAGTTATCAAATCTAAGGACTAAGCCAAATTTCATGCTCAGTTTAGGATTTTTAGCTTCACGTCCCTTAATATAAGACATTGTACCCTCTACTCTGGAAAGAGAAAAGGAGCTTTCTAGTTTTGCAAAGGACATTGCAGGCAAGTTCCATACATGCAGGTAACCCAAGTCTAAAATAATCAATGCCACCTGCAAGGTAAACCGAGAAATATCATGAAACAGAAATGGTAGAAATATAGCTTCTTTACATTAAGCTTGCTTCCTATGATTACCAGTTTTGTTCATGAAGACGTTCTGCTTTAAAAAGTAATCTGGGGGAAGTCCACCACAAAGCTACAGAACCTGCCCCGTTAGGTCCACTTTACAAGCTAGGCAACGTATTTCAGATTACAGACACTAAGTGGAAGCAAAAGAGATGGAAGAGCTTGCAGAGCAATTTAAGTACCTGAAGATAGAAAACCTGTTTTGCGCAGCAGGAGTACCCTTGAGTATTATTTACACTTACAGAACACTTTGAATACTGACCATGTTACACCCATACGAAGCAGACAGCGCTGGAATACTTACTGTGTACTAATTACAGAAATCTGAAGTATTTCAGGCTAAAACTAAAGGAACTTTGGACAACAGTAGAGGCATAGAATCCAGCATTTTTACTGCCTTCTATTCTAACTAGTTTGCTCCCACACTTGCTTCTTTGCAAACAAAGTTTATCTTTGCCACCCAAATATCTCACACATTCCAAAGAATTGCAATCACAGGCATTTAAGCTCCTACAGCTGGCAAAGACAATACGCTTATGACTACAGGGACTTCTGTCTTGACCACCTTAAACGCATCATTCTGTGAACACTGGCTTATCTACTAACGTTTCATACATTATGTTTGACTGAATCTCTTTTTGTGCAGGACATTTTTAAGGATAGCTTTAGTAACATTAACTCTTGAATGTCTGTAACAGAATTCCGTCTTCCTCTCAGAGCATCCCCGCTAGGATCCCTCTCTTCTCATTACCTACTTTCATGGAACCTGCAAAACATTTTCTAACTACGCTTGTCTTTCTGTCAGACTGGTTGAAAACTACAAGGATTTCAGAAAAGTGATTAGAGTACAGGAAACAGACACTACTAAAGGCAGAGATAATAAATATCTCCTTAATGCAGTAAGAGATCTGATTTGTATACCTTATTTCTTCTCGCTAAAGCCAAGTAGTCCTGAAAAACATTTGACAAATCTCAGCTAAAAGCAGGGTGAAGATCCTTTCAAGTATACAGATAGAAAATAAACAACAGACAACCAACACCTATCATGACACTATTCAGCAGACTGGTCCTAGGCTATTTCATCATGCACACAAGGTGCTACGTACATCTTCTGAATAATTCTAGAGTACACCTAACACTTAACATTTCGGACGATAAGCAGCGTAGTCATATCCCATACTTGAATCAGTCATCAAGGAATAGTATATAAAGCAAACCAAAGAAAGAATACTGCATTAATCCCAAATACAGAGCATTAAAACAAGTCATTCATCATGACACTGACTGGAGGCAGCAGCGGTAATATTTTAAAGTTAAAAAGAAATGTCATCGTTTAGTTTGTTAGTGCAGCTTCCAGGCATAAGCTCACTTAGCTTTCATACAGGGAATATGTATATTGCATAAATAACTTCTGTAGAGTCTTCCTCCTCCTGTGATGCGCACAGCAGTCACTCTTCCACTTAGAGGCATTCCATCCTCAAAGTGACCATGCGTATTATGTATTTCATCTCCAACTATTTCCTTCTCTTCACTGCGCATATCTTTTGGGAACCCTTCGGAGAACATCTCCAGAAACCATGTTACCAAAACCAGGTAATTGCTCTGGTTTTGGGGGTTTAAAATACATCAGACTTAAGGGCAATACCAGACCCACAGTAAAAGCAAACAACAAAAGCTCCCCACCCACACCACAATCATAAGAGCCCTACATTCTTATCCTCTTTTTAAGCTTCTGATACCTTTTCCCAGTCAAACCAAACCATGAACTCTGGACGAGTCTACAGAAATCAAACCAGAACTGGAAGCAATTAGGCAAATATTTTTTCATTCCAGTGATACTTTACCAACATCAGGCTGCTCCTCTATTTCTTCTAAGTTTCCTCTAAGATTTGTCAATTCAAAAGTCAGTATGAAAACAGAGCTGTCTGATGAGCAGTCAACAGCTATTTCCATCTTTGCAACCTTCTTCAGAAAGGAAGAATGGCTCTTCAAGAAGGAACTGCTGCCTGAGCAGCTTTTCTTAGATGGATGTTCTTACAGACTTGCTACTGTCACTGAGGAAGGAGTCCACAGGGCAGCTGCTGTATCAGTGTTCCCTGCTCCAATTCAAGGCCTGTGGGCTGGAAGGCCTCCACTGTTTTGGTTTCTCCATCGGTCTGATACCAGAGACTTAAACTATTTAGTTAGCATTCAAAGCACAGGCCCCTTTGTGTAAACATTGTGGGGAGGCACCAAAGAGCAAGAGACGTACCTCAACATCGGTACCATATACGGACAAACTGAGAGACCAACAAAGACCCCTTGCAAGAATCCTTTAATTAAACAGTGCATGCAAAGCAATAGATTTTAATATGTATGACAATTCTGGGAATAGGCGGGAACTTCATGGAAACCCTATGAATATTCATATGTTAAATGCATAGAATGAAGGTGATCTAGCTCTGGTGCATGCATACTAGATGGAGAGATCCCTACGCACCCAGTGCTGCAATAAACCAATGTCAGTTTTCAAAACTATTGTTTGGTTTGGAGAATTTTCTTGGTTACGGCCTTCTGTAACACCTCTCCCACAGCAGCTGCTGCTCTTGGAAAAAGAAGTTACTGTTAGAACAGTGAAGACGGGTACATTCTGCTTATAGAAACACAGGATTAGATAGCACTTCTGTCCTCAAAACAAGGCAAGGCTTGGTGCATTCTGAGGACAACCTGTCAAGTAGCCTCAAACTCAGCCAAGAAATTTACTTAAGCTTTCTGTATCTGATAAAACAGAAAAACAAGGAACCAGCTTCCTTATCACAAACAGTCAAATCAAGCTTATAAAAACAGCGGCCTTGAGACTTATGGCTCCAGTGTAATCCAGAAGCTTCAGTTAAACAGTAAAAAAAATAAAAACTATGCACTGCTTTACTGTGTATTGATAGCACTTTTTTTGTACCAAGAAAACTATGTATCCCTGACACCTCCTCTAAAATTACAAGAGTCTATCTACCTCTTGTCTTGACACCACACAAATTCCATGGCAACTAAAAACCCCCTTCATGTTTGTTTTAGAGAAGCCAGGAGACTAAAAGGAAACTAGAGTAGGGGGAAGGACTTCCCTCACATCAGGGCTTAGTGCCACCATTCGTGGCTGGGTATTTAAACAAACATTGACTCATTTCCTCTCAATTTATTCAATCTCGTCTTACTATACTGAATCAGCAAGAGTGAATATTTGGCATCACCTTCATTTTTACAGCAGCTGATTAAGATATCACAGATAAATGATCAGTGCTCTACAAAAGCAGCAGTCCATACCAGGCACTACGCAAAAGTCTCCTAAGAAGAGTGCACTAAGTCCTTCTGACAACTGATTACCTTCTGCAGTGCACTGTTAGTGACTTTCACATCCACATCTATTAAATGATTTTGGTTGATAATGAAGGATACTTTTAAAAGCATTCACTATTAATTCCGTCAAAAAAAGCACACTGGTACAATAATTTCTATCTGATATGTCATTTCCTTTTCAGGAGGCTGACGTAATGTACAGTCAAAGCTTTCTCGGTAGCCATGTTTTTTTATTCCTACTAGGTCTTATCATTGAGAATTCAAAATAAAAGACTAACGTCATCAGTGCTAGATTACTACAACTGTGATCTTTAAGTGCTGTGAGCTCCAAAATAGTCAAAAAGAACTATGAAAAGCTAACTGCATACCACAATGCAGATATATGACAGCAATCAGAACACCGAAAGCTGAAGAGACAGTGCAATAAAAGCCAAATGCCGCAAAGGGTTATCGCAGCTTGAATAATGCTCTGTGAAAACTACAAAATGAATACTGAATAACAAAGACTGAGGACTCAAAAATCAGCATCTAAAAATTAAATTCAAGACACTTGCTGTTTCTTTGGCAGGAAAAGTAAAGGAACACACCTTTGTGTATGGAGACACACATCGTTAGAAATACCTTTTATCACTGGGAAAGAGATAAGGTTTACTTGGGTAATACTAATTTCTTAAGGCTAAGTAATATTTTACTTCGTAATCAACACTTCATTATTTTATTTCATGTTTTGCTTTGTTATGGAATCTAGCATTTCAAACTTCTCCTTGCTGTGTCAACGTATCATGTCGGTGCCAAAACAGTATCGCTGCTCCATTTAATATGTATTTTGTATCTTATTTCTTTGCCTTCCAGTTAACAGCCTAATACTTGCCACATTGAACTGGTTTTCTCATTTCCTAGCTCACTTACCAACAACATCCAAAACCTTTCACAGCAACTGCATTATGTATATGAAATAGCTGCAGCTGAATATGTGCAAAGTAAACGCACGTATCCTTAATGCAGCAAAGAAACAGCAACACCTCGGGGTGGAATTTTGTTCAAGGAAAAAGTCCTGCTAGCACTTATGAAACAAACCCCCTCAAGGGATTTCAGTAGAGACAAAATTATCCCTAAACAACAGGAAAATTAAAATTTGGTGGTGACGGCTAGATGCTAAGGGCTGTGATACTCCTGTAATAGGCCGTGCCTCTCAGTTGCCGACTCCAGAATCAAAGCTCAGAGACCTGGAAGCCTCTGACAGAGAAAGCAGAAAGACAATGCTAAGAACATTGGTTTACTATGATACTTTGAAAGGCTGAATTTTCCAGCTTCCAGCAAATTTCCTGAAGTGCACCACATTTCTGATTTGGAAAAGAAAAATCCAACTTTTTCTCATGACTAGTACTGTTCTGTGGTTCTACAAAGGATTCTTTCGAGTACCTTTATTCATCCAAGTACCAGCAGTTATTCTTTCACTCATCTATCAAATTTCATCAGAATCCTGATGACCACGCATGCTGCTCTCCATAGCCTACATGCAAAAATAAGTTTTTAACTATGAATGAGTTGTGATAGCATTCCTAGACCCTCTGTTAGTTTCACAATGTCATTAAACTGATTTGAAATACCACAGTTGAAAATATATTATCTTCCAGGTGAAAACCAACCGTGTGCCTCGTACTGCCGCTGAACTAGACGTGCTAGCTTCACAGTGCTGAAGGATGCTGAAGCTAAATTTCACACTAACAGGCTCCCCATTCTGAACAGAAAGTAATCAGAACTAGGCAACATGATAAAAAGGAAAATTCTTTACCTCGTGACACAGTTTGGCTTCGGTTGCCATTAAACAGCACATTTAAGTAAGATATTTATTGTATAAGACTGAGCAGTCTTTCTCCAGAACGGCAGATACTCCAACAATCTGCACAAGTTCAGAAATAGTATTCATTTAGGCTCCTTCACATTTCAGTATTAAGAGTAGCTTTGATACAGAGCAGCAGGCACCGAGAGGTTGATCCTCAGAAAGAAATTTCAGAAGTGCCTAATCATTTCTCAACATGTGTCCATTCAGCTTTGTCTCGAATTAAAGTCTGCTATACTGACAGATTCCTCTAATGAGAAGAGGGCATTCTTCCAGAGTTAGCTTCACATTCATGATTTTGGGAAGGCAGAGGATGTCCTTCTTTTCTTCTGAATCCCTACGCAACTGAAAAGCAACCAAACTGCCTTCATCTGAAAACTCAGGAAAGGTTGTTCCCAACTACTGTTTTAAATATCAGAATGCTTCATTTCAAAGCAAAAGCACATGAAAATCTGCTTCTACTACAAGTTTAACTTCCGGCACTCAACTGCAGTTCTGCATCGTGCTGTCAGCTTACAGTCCTGAGTTGTAATACATTTACAGTCTGCCTATTCCTACAGAGACTTTGGAAGGGCAGAAACTCTCTTGCTAGGCCACTATAAATACAAAACAAGCTTTTAGTACCCTTAACTTAGACCACCTTCTCAACTCCTAGGGCATTACAGTGAACGGAAACAAATGTATCAAAGAACAAGAAGACTGGCTAATATGTTCTTTGCATTGAGTCTCTGTAACAGCACTATGTATCCTTATCTGACCAACCTGCGCCAGGAAAACTGCACATCTACAAGCTACACAAGGTATTAGGCAGCACCCTGTCCCAACTCTCCTTTCAAAACACTTCCTACTCTCTCAGTTAAGTAGAACACACATCAATGCTGCTGCTCAAGCAATCAAAATACTATACTTAGGAAAATGTCTATACACATGTAGTCCATCACCTGCCTTAACTGCACAATGACTCACCACACAAAAATCAGACTTGTCTAACAGAAGCACCATATCCCAATGTTGCAGTTCAAGGGAGCCTCACTAATCCCTGGGAACATGACACAAGCATCCTGTAGTTGGAAGCACACCTTGCTTATCCTTTTTAGAGGAAAAACACATTTCAAGCATCAAATTTGCCCAGGTGTTCTGATCTAGCACTGTTTCTTTCTCTCCATGACCATAGGAAAACGAGCCAATGACAGGAGCTAGTTGCTCCAGGTAGAGTTTTTGCTCGAAAATCCTGCAAGCCTGGGTGGTTAACTCTCCCAAACCCCCAAGAAATGGGAATAAAGAAGAAAAAAATTACCAGCGCTGCTAGTAGAAACATTTTCACAGAAAAACCAAAAAGGAGCCCACAGCAAAACATTCAAATAATGATTTAAACGTGATCCATCCCTCCCCTCCTCCCCAGCCACCCCAGTCAAAAAAAACAACTGAAATCTAGCAATACATATCTCACTTAAGCTTTTTATTCACGGGCTGGGGCGGAGTGCTATTGTGAAGGCAGTGCTCTGTGCTAAGCGCCCCGCAGCCGCTAGGCATGGCTTTATGTTTGCATTCTATTTGCATTGCTTTCACACCCACAAAGCAAGAAATCTCTCTGAAAAGACAGTTAAAACTAATTAACAATGGCAGCGTTACCAAAAATAAGTCGAGACATGGGAAAATAGGTAAGCAAAACTCAAAGGAAAAGAATCAGAGACTGCGACAACCAAGGCACGCTTGCGTCACAGAGAACAAACCGCAGAGGAAAGTCAGAGGAGGAATTACATTTCTATGATAAAAATGGGGGGTTGAACATGAGAGAAAAATGGGAGGAAAGCTGTGTAAGGTTTCATTCATATGAGCAAAAAAAAAATTCCATCTCTATTCTTTCCCTTTTGAAATACCATAAAGAAAAAAATATTCCAGCTGTTAATTTTAAGATAGCTTTGCCTCTTTTTTTCTGTTTGAAACTTGAAAAGTGATTTCAAACCAGTTCTTACAGTTTCCTCCCCTCATTAGGAAATTGTGATCACACGGCTAAAAGCACTGACACCTGGATGAACTAAACTGCTTGCCAGCGTTACAGCAGGAAGAAAGAAAGAGGGGAATTCATCAATTGCACTACTGAATATGAGTTCATTTATATAGAAAAAATGCGCATCTTATTGAATGAAAGCGGTATGAGGAGAAAAAAGCCACTGCAGTGGCACATCATCTTAGTATTTAAACAATCAACTGTTCACGATGTCTCTTTTAAATATAAAAAAGAAACACATCCAACATTGCTTCTCAGGCAAAGGTTCGGGAAATGAAAATATGAGACATCCACGTTCTTCCTAACAGGTCTGTACGTTTCCTCTCTAGTGCAGGTATTGCACAAATTAAAACAAAACACCACTGAGTTCAACCGGTTGAGCTGAACAGTCTCTAGATTTGATTTCATTCTAAAGAACATATGACAAAGAACTATCATAATATATGTGCGCCTAGTAAAACATGATGGTAACGGGAATTCCTTCAGCTTGAAAAAGATGTGCCACAATCACAATGCTCTACACGCTCTCAGAACTGAAATCATCCTTAGAAATCACATATGAAACCTTGTGACTCTCTTTGAGACCAATGATGTTTCCATAAATGCTCTTTTCTCTGCAGGAAGCACTGTGGACAACTATGTAAAGATACCACTTCAAGGATACTTCTCTCCAGTCTGACTAGGTAATCAGCCTTGTATGTTTATCATCTCTAGCCCATAATTAATTTTTTCTGCCTACATATGAAATACACCGTTTACTGTAAACAGCTTCATTTTCTTCCTACGCATTCAATGCTATCTAAGAAGCCAATGGATGATAACCAGAGGCCAATGCAAACACCACAAACCTGGGCAGCCAAATGCCAATCACTGCCTAAAATCTTGAGGTTGCTCTGCTTGAACGCTGCACTTACTCGCCTTTTTTTTCTTTTTTTAAATTGCATATATTAATAGCTCATTGAAGGAAAAAAAACTAAAAAGCATGTCCACTGATTCTAAGATTTCTTCTTCACATTGCGACTTTTCTCTCAAGAAGCATTTACTCCAAAAACACTTTGCAATTACAACAAAGCAAGTATCTCTCCATACCTGCTACATCACATGTGAGGTTCACCCACATGATGCACCGCTTACAGGCTGAAGCGTATGTGGAGTACTCTTTTCCTGCTTTATCTATCTCCTGTTTCCTTAGATTTCACGAAGACCTTCTGATAACTTGCTCCTCTGTCTTTACGCTTCTCCCCTCATCTTTTCCTCCGCCCATAACGCTGCAGCAGAAGCAAGCATGTGAGTGCATTTGGTGAGGAAGGAGAGAAGGTTAAGCAAGATGTTAAGAAAAAAGCGCCTAAAAATATCTCCTTTCCTAAGCCTCAAAAACCAGAATTTACTAGAAAAAGCAAAAAACAAAGCAACAAGCTTAATCATAAAAGCCATGGTTAGATTACTGAAATTAATCTTTCCTTCTGTTTACTACAGAGGGAGCCCACACTTCCCAGCAAATTCAATGTTCTTTAAAAATTGGATCACCTAACGTTATTAAACAGAGTCAACTTACACGGCCATCGCCTTACGTGAGGCCATTACCAGTGGTTTTCATTTGCAATCATACTGATTATAGACTAATCACGGAAAGCTCACGGTGCTTGTTGTGCATGGGAATCTGAGTACACAAGGAGCCCTGTTGAAGGCTACTTTTTGGAACAGATGTCTAACTTCAGCACTTCTGCCTCTGACTGCAGACTCAGTAGGCACATCTCAGTAGGTTCAAATTAGTTAGGAATGCACTCAAAGTTGTTAAAAATAAATACAAACAGGTTAGCTGGGTATTTTGTTCAGGTTTACAAGGACATCTTAGTCAAATTTTGTCCTATTAATCACATATATATTTGCTTCTAAGATATCATTCGCGTGTGTCAATGAGCAAGGCATTTCCCAAGATTTACATTAGTTTCCTAAAGAGAAGTTCTGAACGCAGAACATGGTTTATTCTAAGACAGTTTCTGTAACAGTTAGGAAATCCCCAAGGGCTACATCACCATCACCTTTTCTTTCTATTTGAGTGTGATATTAGGATAGCTTGGTTCTTCAGCTTTTTGCCTTAGGTACAGTACCTTTTACTGTGCTTTGGGCAAAAAACAAGACGCACGGGAGCTCAGTACTTCAACTGCTAGCAGGATATTTGTTTCAGTGAAATCATGACTTAATGCCAAAAGGACAGGTATCTGATAAAGAATGTCCTTTTTCTCCAGAAAAGGCACCTTGCACACAAATCTACAAACACAGTGGTGTGTCACTGCTCAAAACAGGCACGGCAATTTCCTAAACTGATGATTCATTATCTGTAATTTAATGATTATTGCTGAAACACGTTTCGTTTTATTATCGATTCATTTAACATAAATACAGCAAGCAAGAAGAAACAATAACTGAGGTCAACAGGAAAACATCCTCATGAAGCATGGATGCTGGCAGCTAATAGCAAGTCAAAAAGAAGAACCACGCTATCATACCTGACGATTAAACTCAAAGAACGTCAAAGAACACTCCAGCAGTAATACATGAAACGAGGAAATGCTGGTTGGCTTTTTGTTTTGGTTTTTCTTTTTTGGCTTTCCCAACAATGAAAAAAAGCCATTTGTATTGTCATAGCACTTCCAGCAAGTTGATATTAAAAAGGAGATTTCATGCCAATGTCGGCTGTTTAATCAGATAAAAAAGGCTTTCCTATTTCCCATTGTATAGATCAAGTTAGCTACAGGAGCCACACAGAGCTTTGAGCAGCACATTTTTCCATGAGGGCTGTATCGTTTGATCATAGCAAAGCACAAGGGCTGCCGGGTAATCTGAATGAGAGCTGAAAAAAAAAGTGAGCCAGGCAGCCTGCTGAGGCCAGGATAACCATGTCATCCTGGCATCCCACAGCACTCCCCAAAACAGTCCGAGGGGTGGGGAGGACCCTTCATCTCCATGCACAAACTCATGGACATTCTCACGAGGTTCCCAATTAACGTTTGTCAGAACTCATCAATAACAACTTTGAAATGTGCTTGTTACAGCCAGCTTCCCTGCACTAAGGAAGATTCTCCCGATTGCCTGCACAACATCAAATTTCAAATCTTTACTGCTTTGCAAGGTTATACAACAAATTTTCTATATCGGTCTTCGCAAAGCACGTAGCAATTTATGAAGCCAATAAAAGCCTCTAAAGACAAAGGTTTTATTATGAGAGGACAAGGCACCTCTGAAGGGGTGTCTGTGCTGTTGTTCAGAGCCTTCCCTAGCAGAGGACCTCTGGGTAAGGTCACCTGCTATTCAAAACCATGAACAGATGGACATGTTGATAGGTTAATAGGTCAGGAGGACCCCCAAACAGGATCAAGTTTAGAAACTCAGTTTTCTACCAAGCACAGCCCCCAAAACAACACATCCCTGATATCTGCAGCCTTTTAACCTTTCCGCGGTAGCAAGCAGCCCCTCAATCAAGACTTTGCTTTCTTCTGTTAACTCCTCTTTCATACATCCCAACTCTGACCCAAATTTGTCTCTGGGCTGCGAAGCAGGCAGAGTAACCCACGTGAGCATGTTAGCTCATCTCACCTAAATTCTTTTGGAGCTGTAGATCCGAAGAAAAAGCCTTCAGAGCTGCCGATCATCGCCAGTAGCCCTAGCCCCTGAACAATCCAACTCGAACTTAGCTCTTAGTTGCTGTGTCACGAAGTGCAAGCTAATTACTCATCCATACTTCCACCAACATTACCACTCTCTTTCACGGAATACCAGCACTAGTACTAACTTACAAGATTGCTTATACAGAGTCGAGAACCTAAGCATGCTAAATTTGGTACTTTACATTATGAACTATTATTATATATACTTTGTATAAGGTCATTTTCATGCTGCATTCTCAGCTAGAATCAACAACGCTGAAATGCAGCTTTTTCAATTAGTTTGCCTCTTTTCTGGGTCCCAGAACACAACTAGTCCTCATAGAGGAATTTGTAGTGGAATAAAGAACACTGACAGCTTATGCTGTTTTATTCCATTATTAAAAAATAGAGGGTGGGGGTGTTGCTTCCTTCCCCATCATGACTCTCATCACCCCATTCTCCTAAATGCGAAGTTTGAAACAGCAGCAGGTTCCTTTCTGATCTATATACTGCAGATAGGTCATAAGCCTGCCCATTCATAAAGGACAGTATGGGCACTCACACAGTAAAAACTGATTTTTTGCTTTTTCCATTCCAAGTTTCCATTCTTTTTTCACAAGACTTTTGTAAGGTAATCATTTTCTCCCAAGCGAGAAAGCTTCCTATGCTCCCCCCTCACATGAGGAGAATTTTCACTGCCAAGGCACCTGCAGTCCAGAGCTTTAGATTTCAAGTATATTCAGCCTGATAATAACTGCCACAGCGCTATTTCTAAATGTAACACTAGCTCAGGCAAACACTGCTGGGAACTGAATGATCTAATCTCCATGTGACTAAGAAGTTTGGGTTTTCAGTTAGCAATTTTTCATGTACTGTTATGCCAGTTCATCATTAAGAAAGCTCTATTCCTTCCAACACCTCAGTGTTTAGAAACGAACAGAAAAAAATGTAACAGCTAAATTACAAAGCGCTACACTGAGAACCACATAGATCTAAGTACCAAAAGGTTTAGCAATCAAATTGTATCAGTACTCTCAAATTAATAAAACAGGCATTACACAGATAAAAACGACTGCATTTTTAAGAGAAACATTTAGAGATTTTAATTCAAGCTATCTTGGCAATAACACGCTGATTAAACAAAGTACCTACTAAGCACAACTGTTACCAGCATAAACCAGCACATATGCAAGGAGGTAATGGGAACAATAGCACCAGCAACTGCATTTTGCAGTCAGCTCTGTATTAGTAGCTTATTACTAAAACACCTCAATCATATTTTTAACTCTGGTTGCAGCATGCCAGAATTCAACTTCCACGATAAGCTCATCAGAAATGACAGGCTACACAGCGTATTTTTTTTCTCGTCTACAGAGACAACTGCAACTTTAATTTTCCAGATCTGTTTTCCATCTTCCTTACAGGCTGCCTGCGACATTCTCCCATTTGCTGGTGGATGATTTCAAGTCTCCATCTTTCTTCGGAGGAAGAAAAATGTGAAGAGGTCATTTAATTCTAACCTCAGATAAATGGATGGATGCTCAATACAATTTAATGCAAATGATAACCGCAGTAGTAAGCCACGAGAAGAAATCCACACATCCTACATTTTGTCCTTTTGTAAGTGTGCTGAAAGCCTTTCTAATAACAACAAACTTCGGTCCTACAGAAACCACCTTCGTTGAACTAAAGCAAAAGGTGAAGAACCTTTCCCTTGCCAATGCAAGATGTTAAAAAAATATACCTGGCACGCCACTTTAACACGCTGTGTGCTACACAGTGATAACATAAGTCTGACAGGCTAGAAGTTTCAGGCAGCCTCCGAGTTAAGCCATTAAGCCAGCACTAAACAAACATCTGGTTACGCCAACAAACTAAAAGCACGCTAGTTAAGCTCAATGTTTTTATTCACATTTTATTGGTGGCTGTATTTGGAAATCTCATCACTTCATGAACATGGGAAAAATGCTAAATATTTCTCTCCAACTATCAGAATGCAACAGAGAACGCAGCGCCGGACACAGCCAGCACTGCTACCTGCAAAATGAAATGGAGGTGCACAACGCAGTGACAAATGGAAGTGCTCAGAGAGCAGAAACAGCTGCCCATTTCCAAAGGCTGACGGGCAGGAAGTCTCCCGGTACAATCTGCAGGTCAACAAACCCTTAAATGAGACCAGGAAAACATTTCACCTGCTTCAGGAAAGAATAGGACAAAGAAAGGCAAGCCAGAATTGAACAAATTCTTCTGGGAGAAGACATAACAGGTCACTACTCTGCTCCCATTTTCAGTTTTAGAAGTACAAGCATTTCTCTCAGCTAGATACAAAAGCATTTTCCTCCCCATTCCCAACATATCAGAAAGCTTTTGAGGCTAACACAGCTAAAAAGATCGAGATAAATACAGACGTAATATCCCAGGTTTGGGGGGTGAATTTATAGCAAGCAGCCATTAGGTTTAATTTGAGAGACCTGGAGCACGTGCGTTGCTGTTACTGAATAAACAAGCCTCGGGTTCACACAGAGACGCTTATCACCGTGCCAGAGCTGAGGAAAGCTGAGAATAGAGTAGACTGCAGTGAAGTCACTGCCCTGAATTCGTGACATCATAATTGTTTCCATGGCAACTGGCTAGTCTCAAGCACCGGCCCTGCCCCTGCTGCAGAGCCACCGCGCACCTGTGCCGCCACAAAAGAAACCTCCTTATTCACACACACCTATTCAGCGGCACGGGAAATAAGATAGTACGGGAAGTAAATTGCCTTTTCAATACCTCGTTTTGTCCACCTGGCTTGCGACTTTTAAACGCTCAGGCACATAGAATGAGGCCTGGTAAAGTACGCACGTGATGAAAAGGGCCTAATTGAAAAAGTGATGTTTTTCTTCCACAGTATTCATAATTTTTCTATTTGTACTTTCCTTTCCCCGTGCATACATCTGCAGCCATATACAACACACCTGTGCTCCAATAGGAAACGCGGGGCAAGAACTCCCAGGGACAACAAACAAACAAACATTCATTTTCTAAGCTGGGCAGCCAGTGCAAGTGAGACTGTCACGCAGCAGAACTAAGCGATAGCCAGCACGCCGCACACCAAGAGCCCAGCCCTCCTTTTGTTTAAGGGCTGCACCAGCAGGGCCCTCCAGCACTGGTAATGCTCACTACATGCAGTGCAGCAATCTGCAGGGCTCTGAGAGCGGCCACCGAGCAGCCTGCATGGAAATAAAGCTTCACCCTTTTCCTCTAAGCTGGCCTTTCTCGTGGCTGCTCCCCAGAGTTTTCCTATCACATAGTAATTCCATGTCAAATGCTGCACAGTTCAGCCTTGAAGAGTTGATAAGCAACAAAGCAATCGTTTCCAAACAAATTTTAACAAGTAATCGCACTATATAGTGAAGTATATTTATTTGCTACCTCCACTGTTCTTAAAAACAATCTATAAGATTTCTGCCGGACCAAACAACACTTTCGCACAACCATATGCAATGACTCAACCTGGGTACAGAGTTCCAGTATGCACTGATCATCAGCTTCTATGAAAACAGAACCATCCTTGTTATTAATTAAACCACATTTCTATCCTGGCTTCGTGCCTGTCGGACACTTTCTCTATTACTATCAAGAACGCTGATTGCAGTGAAGGCAAAGGACAGAAGTACTGAAGCAGTCTGCCTGTCCAGCACCCACACTTCATAAAGCTGTCACAACAAATGACTACACACAAAGCACAGACTGCAAACGAGGTGAGGAGTTTAGATACAGGTAATTAGTAGACAGCTGTGACCACTACATTTGTCTCCAGCGTTCTCCTAATATTAATACACATAACCAAGAATGATGGCCACAACTTGGATGACAGTGTCACGAAAATCCCTAAGCAACCTGTCACAGAATGAAGCCTGTTCAGGAATCAGCTGCCCACTGCAGCCTACATACTACAAGAAAACTGTTGAGCATACCAACCTATTCCCTGCTAATGAAAGGCGTGATCATTTCTCTACCTTCCAAGTGTTGTTTTTTTTTTTTGTTGTTGTTGTTGTTTTTTAAGCCTTAGGAACAGCCTCTGGTGATAACTACTTGTGTGTACAGGCATATAGCCTAATACACAAAATACAGCCAATACAACTGCCACAAACTCAGAAAACTGAAAGCAGTGAGCTGATGAAACCTGAAGCAAGTCATGCCATAAACACATTCAGATTTCTCAACTTCTCTATAATTTCAAGCTTCCTTAAGTGTCTGTATTATACAATTCGCAGATGCATTTGTGATGAGAATATATGACAAATGGCAATGACACTTCCTTCCTCATTTGTAAATAGAGCATTTCTAGCTCAGACCCACACCACCTGAAATCAGAACTTCAATAAATAATGAAGATGCCACTCTGCCTGCAGTTAATTTTGCATTTAGAGAGATTGACAGATTAACCGATCCCTCAAGCAACTAAGAACTAGCACATCTTCTCTGAGCACACACAGAAAATGACAGATTGTCTCAAGACTTTGGAGAGGATTTTTACACAACTTTGAAGTGATCTTACTGAATGAGGTTTATCCCAACAACAGGCCTCCTCTTAATCCTGACTTCCGCTTATGTTAACACTATATATGGAGAATGAGAGGACAGAACTGCTGGCACATCTTCGTACATGGTATTTTTAATTCATATTATTCATCAATACTATTAGAAGAAGCAACAACTGAATTTTTTTCCTAAGATCTTTAGAGATGCCCACAACACTTGCAAACCTGACTTAGAGACCCCACAATGCACAGACACCACCTGTCCCTCCTATCCCCCAGCAAACCAAGGTGCAAAACTCTACTGGATTTAAGATGGAAAAACAACCATTCTAATTCTTTATGCCTTTATTCAGACTTCCACGTAGCAAATCCTTTCTACTGCTGCAGAGTTCATTACCCCAAATTACAGAAAACTGAAGTTAGCAAGTACTTAAACTCAACGCTATATCCTTTAACGTAGCTGCTAGCTTATAAATAGCTAGTTTGCTACAGATATTATTAAAAATGTGTTATAAGACATTTCTGGATCCATTTTCAATTTTAACTATGTTGAGAATGATATTAATGAAGTAGTTTTTCCAAACACAGGCATAGTTCAGTCACATTCTCAGGAAGCTTTATGACACAGGGCTTTAGTCAGTCTGCAGCATAATTCCAACAAGTCCCTGCTCTGCCACAGAACGGAACCATATACGGCGCAACTGTTTTGAAACTAGGTTCCCAAATTAAAACACGTGATAAAAACAAATTTTACCTCTTGGATCTCTGAAGGGAGATTATCCTTTAAAATGCCCCAGTTTCCTGCTGCAATGAGAAAAGCATCAGCCTCCCAATAATGAGATCTAAGAATTATGCAGATTTCTGCAGTCTGTGCCTGTGGGATATTTCTGGAAGACACTCAAGACCCCCACAAAGTTGAGAATCCACTCAGCTGTGGATTCTTTCTATGCTGCAGTAACAGAGGCTGAATTTTTAAACACCGACCCCTCACAACTTTCCCATATCTTCACAAAGTAAGACAGCAAAAGGAGCTTCCAATTTGCTAGTTCCCATACAAGCAATCAGTAGGAAAGACACCCAGGTTGCTCCACAGAGCTGTGTATGTGCAGGGCACGCAAACAACATCATCTTCCCAGAACTCTTATGGTGCTGATGAGCACATTAGGGTAGGAAAAGAATCACCTACGAAACCTAACATGGACTGAGAAGTAAGTGGGAAGGTATTCTCTTTTTGTTTGAAAGAAGAAAGAATATCAAAAGTCACCATACTGGCTCACATGCAAGATATACCTGACCCTCTTCCAACAGCAGACTCCTGGGAAAGATGTAAAACCAGGGTAAACACAAGGACAGTGCCTTTGGTTACGTTCCCAAGAATGTAAGAATTTTCATCTCCATGCTTGCCTGAGCTGGACGTGAAGAACAATGTGCAACAGAATACTTAGACCTTCCTTGTACTACCTTGCACAGGCAAACAACACGTAAGCAGCAGAGGTTTAGATGATCCGTTTGCTAGTTTACACTTCCATCTGACATCTCCTCTCCAGACAATTTGCATAAAAATCTTCCCTACAACTGCTGCTACTTCAACATCTTTTCTAGCATGATGCTTGGCTAAATTTGAGAGAAAGCGATGCAGACAGGCAACCAAGGGCTTCTTCCTTACTTCGGTACATCCAGTCTAACCAAAGAGCATCTGTGCCTGCATTAGATAGCTGGATAAAGGTTAGCGGTGCTGTGAGATTCAAGCAACTTGCCACGTTAAGAAAGTGCAACTCATTTGAAGTTAGAAGCTGCTAGACTTTGTACTAAGTAAATATACAGAAGAGTAAGTTCTCAGCTGTTCTGAAAGATACTTTCAAGTTCCCGAGCTTAACCAGTTTTGTTGTCATAAGATCGCTAAGCTAACTACATTCTAACTGAAGTGGAACAGCAAGTAAAGATAACCTTACAACATAGTTGTTTTTTTTAAGGGCACTGACAGCTTATGGACAAACTCATAATTTACATTGTAAGTTCAGATCAACACATTTAATAAAAAAGAAAGACTGGAAAGCCACGTATTTCTAACACTGAGAACAGACATCCCCATTCAGACTCAAACACTGCCAGCAGAAACTTGCTCCTCCCTTTGCTCTCCCTACCTCCAGTTTCTCCATGCAATACTACCCAATTTCTGCCAGAAGCTAGAGCAGTTTTACATAGGCTTTATCAGAACAGACAATCCAGAAAGTGACAGCCCAATACTCTCCCTGTTTATGTTCCCACTTCTTTTTGGCAGCAACCCACCCTTAAATTGGATTAAGCGTAACATGAACTGTACCCTCAGGTACGATGACAAAGCAGCTCAGACAATCCCTCACTCATAGATTTCAATCAGAATTATCTGGGCTACTCCAGGCAGCTTAGACCACAGTCTTCGCTAACCCCGCTAATTTTAACCAGAATGGATTAGACAACACTCACGTGGGCAGACCCATCAACAGATGCAAGGGAACAGCAAACACCAACCAACAGTCAGAAGCAACGATGTCTCTACTGCTACAATTAGAGCTAGAAGAATCTGTTCACAGCCCAAGCTTTCCAGTACATTTCCTAAAGGGTGTTTGCACATGCATTGTAGGATGCAGTGGGAAACACTCGGAGAGGCTGGTAGGGAGTTGGGTAGCGTTTTCTGGCATTTCCATCTCTCTGCAGCCTTCAAAATAATCAAGTTCCAGTATCTATATAAACTTACATTTGAAAATTCAAATAGGAGTGATAACCTTCTGTACAAGAGATCAGCAGGTAAGAAGCAGAATTATGGATAAACAGAAAGGCATCTTTGCAATAGAATTCCTGAAAGAAACTTAAAGCACATTTCTCATTTGGTAGACCATATTAACTAATACATAAATGAGTGATTCATCAAATGTCTGAGTCATTTTTACCTTTATTCACTGTATACTCCTCCCCTTGGGCTATATCCAAGCAGTATAAAGCTACAACTCTACACTGGCATGGTCAGGCACAAATTACTAAGTCACATGGCATTTTTCAAATAAAACTGAATCATCAGAAGGACAAAGAGAACAAACAGCAAAGAAGCACACTGCAAAAATGATGGCAGCTTCCTAACAGCCCTTAAGCCCTAAAGGAGAGGAAAAGAGAAACAAGCTACACCTCCGCCCTCATTCAACAGGTTCTTGTGCATATATTTTAAACTGTAAATACTACAGAAGACTTAAGAAATTTAGCTGATCATAGCTTCCTTTCCTAAACCTTCACAGTACATCATTCAGCGTGAAATACTGCCGTTTCATAAAGACTGCTAATACGCTACATCATTTCCGTACAGCCAAATCTGATTTCTGGGAAGAGGGAAAGAAAAAGAATGATGAATAAAAGGTTCATTGTCACAGTGACACAATTTATAGAAAAGATGCATCTTTTTCAAACCCATCATGTTAAATGGCTGATACAGGGATGGATACCAGTCAGAAATTTAGCAGAAGTAACAGCATCTGTAACTTCCTAGGTACTCTTGCCAATATGCCCTTTGAAGCCACAGTCTTTCTCATTGTAGGCAACTCTAAAGCAATGGGAACCACCTACCGGTCTTTGCTGAACTTTTATTTAAGAGTTTCTGTCACCGGTACCATTAATGCAATCATACCTGTGACAGCATACACCATGCCCAATTGTCAGCATCTGTTGGTTTCTAAGCTACTCTTTTGCTGAAGTGCAGTTTCATCACCAGTAACCTCTGTAGCAGCCTATTGCTAGCATAGGAGGCCCAGCACTATGCCCATGGCCATGCATTCCCATCATGTCCCTTGGGCCAGCACCACTTGAGATCAAGTTGAGCTCATCAGCTGTGGTTGTGCCGCGCTTCACATCACTCTAAGGTGAAGCTATACAATGCAACTAAGTGAACTAAAACGCTTGCTGCTCCCGAGAAGAGAAAACTTGACTCTTCTTCCTTCCTTCCTCTATGCAGTTCAATCCTCTCTCTTGCACTGTCCTTAATGGAGCTGAAGGCTTTTGTTGAGCCAACTTTGATTCACAAACTTGAGATCTAAAATTATGTCAGGCTAGTTGTTCCAACGGGTCAGCAACTTAACCTACAGCATCCTGGAAATCAGTAGATGCCAGAACTTGTGTCAAGCAAGTGGTATCACACTGCCAAGAGCACAACGCCCCATTTTATAAGGGCATATAACAACAGGATGAGGGGAAATGGTTTTAAACCAGAAGAGGGTAGATTTAAACTAGATATTAGGAAGAAATTCTTCACTGTGAGGGTGGTAAGACACCGGAACAGGCTGCCCAGAGAGGTTGTGGATGCCCCCTCCCTGAAAGCTTTCAGGACCAGGCTGGATGGGGCTTTGAGCAACCTGGTCTAGAAGGAGGTGTCCCTGCCTACAGCAGGGGGGTTGGAACTAGATGATCTTAAAGGTCCCTTCCAACCCAAACCATTCTATGATTCTATGATTTCCACCAACAGGAAAGCCATCAGATAGAATGGAACTATGAGGAGACTTGAGTCAACATACGTGTTTCTTGTCCTCTTCCTCCAATGATGTCTAACCACACTGCGAGCCAGTTCAGAGAACTAAACCAACAAAAAAACCCTATTATTTTTGGCAAGGCTTGCTTTATGCCAACTTAATTCCTCAAACAAGCTCAGCAAAGGAATCAGGCAAGCATCTGCCCCAGTGCAGTGAAGGGGACAGGAACACACAGAGCGAGGAGGCCAGACTCAGACTGATTTAAATTGCCACTGAAATGCATACCCTACAGCAGATTCGCATCACAGCGTAGTTAGAACTGACAGTAATCTGTGCCTTTACAACAGGAGGCCTCCAACACTGATGAGAGTACGCGAACATGTCAGCACCGGAACATCCTAAGCAAAGTTTAACCTGGACACAAGCTTGTACAATTACATGCACAAGCAAAAGCAGCACAGTATTATCTTCAGAAATGCAACGAAACATTAGCTAATTATTCCCCCAGTAACACTTCTGTGAAAACATTCTCCATCATTCCCATTACACGGATTTAGCCCAAAACTGCAAAGTAAGCAAAAGTGGTGACAAACTCAGGATTGGAACCCAGTAAATCCTCTACTTCAAACCACCACTTCATCATTCAAGGGTGCTATTTATTAACCCTAAACTAGTTCAATTAGCCAGTAGCAGTCTATTAAAAAAAACCTTTTGCAAAGATTTTGTAATGCATCAAAGAGATCATAATTTCTAAGATAGTTATGCTAACAAAAGCAGATGTTTGCTAGCCGGTTGTGAAATAAGAAGCTAGGGAAAGGAATAACACTGACATTCTAAGCAATTATTTCTTCCAGGGAGAAGAGTAAGCGTGCATGAAGCAGCATGAGAGTCAATTCATACAAGAAATTTAACGCAAAGAACAATAGAAAGGAAAATGTATTTATGTGTATGTTTTCAATTAGCAACTGTCAAATAGTTTCAAGTAAAATGCAAGCAATTACTCAATATACGGTAACCAGGACTAGCACCTTTCCTTAAATGTATCAGTTCTCCCACACTGGCTCAGCAAAACCCGCACTTAACTTGCTTTGTATTGCAGCACAGCACAAAAGGGAAAGGGGTGGGAAAATTTGTCAACAGAGAAGCAAATCTCTGCAGCAGCAAACAGCACTGTAAGCCTACCCAGCAACACGACATGGACTCTCATTCACATACTAGTGTAAACACTCAAACCAAGCACGCCGCATTTGGGACGCTCGAGTCATGCTTAATTTTGTTCAGCCTCTTTTAACAGTAACTTTGTCACTGAGATTGAAAATGGGTCATGAAACACAGTCATTTGGCCAGGACCGCCAGTGTATCTCTCAAGATAAAAAATAACAAAAGCATAAGTAGGTTCCTAATTGTCAGTCATATAAATTATCAATATCAAGATTGCTGTTTTATGGGCAAAAACAGTTTGACGGGAATAGAAAGTATTACTGGGAAAAAAATAACTGGGTAGATATATGCATTAAACATGTTGCAATGAGTTTGAAGTCCTGAACTCCAAAAGAGTCAAAATTTGATGTAAGCAAATGAATAAATTATTGCATAGTACAAACAACTTCTGCAATTTTTTTTCCAGAGAAATCAAGAGAGAAAACAAACGTGTCTCTGGAAGAGACAAATGCTATTTATTTAAAAGAAAAAAAAGCAGAATGGCAGATCAATCAAACAAAAGCATTCTTGACAGGAAGGACAAAACATTTACCTCAAAATTCTTTGCATCCTTGCATATTTGAACATAATGAAAACAGCCAAAAGGTGCCGCTTTGAATGCGGATTTACCACTTGAACTTTGACAACGATTATTTAGGTGACAATGACAGTCAAGATCTCATTTTTCAGGGTATTATTAGGATTGACCAGACGTAGGAACAACACAGCCTAAGAGACTTCTAGCAGAGAATCCGTTGGTGCTTCACAGATTTAAAGGACAGATGGAGCTGAAGGTTACCTCACTGATTCCATCAACTGAGGCAGCTCCAGACCTCATCATCGCTGCTTGCTAAGACAAGCATCCAAAAGCCACCCACATTCAGCATCGGGAAGTCAGTGTAACACTTACTTGTTTGAATTATTACTGTGGGCTAATCTTTGAGAAATTGTTAGTGACAGCAAAGCCGAGATTTCCTCCTCCTAAGATGACAGGGTGGGAAGCTCAGGTTCTTTCCCTTTCCTTCAAGGAAGGGAGGAGTAACCCCTAGCTCCTGTAGTTGATAACATTACCATACTGACATATACCTTCCCAATTCTGCTCTTCATGGGTAATGATAGAGCTGAATCTTTCATCCAACCAGCTGCTAGACTATAAATTTTGGTCAATTTGAGATTGAAGGGAGGAGGGAGGGAGGGAGGCAAAACAGAGCCACGTTGATAACTGAGCAAAGGCAACCAGACTGTACAACTGCTCAACAGGGTGGACATGCCTTCTTGCTTCTGTCCCTGAGAACAGCTCAGAAGACAGCAAAAATACCAGAACATAACCCCCTTGCAACAGTTAGGAAGCGTCAGGACAGCAGGGCAACTGCCCACCCTCACCACAACCAGGTAGTCCATGAGGAAGGAAAAAAAAAAAAAATAAAATCATTTCTTATTCTCTCACCGCTGGCAGAGAGAATCTGACACCCATTTGTACTGAAGTACAGAAGTCCTTGCTCGGGACTGAGAAATTGTACCCTGGCATTAGTCCTAGCACCTTCCAAAAATCAAAGATGAGGCCAGGGTTTCAGAAAGGGGACTTTCCACTAACACACCGCCATAGGCTTCACTGCCGAAGACATTACTATCTGCATCAAGCAGGATATTCCTGTACAATTTTGAGCTACAACACAGGCTCACAAATATATGTTTGAGAGAAATGCATTTGTATTTTGTCATGTAAATAACTGAATACAGAGCCATAAACCCCAGTTCAGCTGTAAGGCTGCACAAGGCTACTGTCCAGTGTTCTGTTCTATAAAAATTACCAAAACGTCAGGGACAAAGAAATTTTGTTTTCAAGACGCAATGTACATTTTTATCATCCCGGATAAAATATCTACAGTCTCAGCAGTGGTTAAATTGCTGCTATAAAGGAAATTGTCCTCAGATAAATGGTTTCCCTATGAGAAGGTTTCAGTGCTACACCTCACCCCAGGTCAATAAATCAAATTAACTGCACCTTGTCCTCTGGCCAATGACATCATCGGCTTGACCACATCTCGCGAAGCGAGTGCAAAAACATATGCTATTTAAGGCATGAAATCATATTATGGCTTTTTGTCCAGCCAGCCCCGGTGCTGTTGGGCTGTGAAACAGTCAGTCACCTCAACAGTCTCATTACCGCTTCCACTGATTTTTTTTTTCCCGTAGTATTCAAGGCCTGTCTTCGCCAAGGGTGAAGCAAAAAGGATAAATAACTCGAGCCGTTATTTTTGAAATCCAAACGCTTTTCATTAGCTGCAGCGTAGTATTTGGAGAGAAATTAAATTTAGAAGCCAACTGCAAAACAGACTGACCGCACTTGCATAGGAACTCTCTTCTCATCGTGTTTCAGAGATGTTTACATGCTAATGGGCGCAGTTACTGGGAAGAGCCCTGCTGCTAGGTCCTTTTCTCCACGGGCTGAAAACAATGGTCACTAATGAAAATCTGGACAGCTTTATCGAGATCCATGCCCGCATACATGAATTTTTTAAAGTTGCCGCCTCTTTCTAATAAAGCAGTCCATTTGTTTTCTTTCTAAGTAGCCTCATATCTGGTTTAACGCTGAATTACTGCAGACAATTTAAGAGGATTAATTTCAATTTCCACTTGGTGGTCTTATGACACAATCACTGCAAACTTATCTTCCTTCCTAGGCCCTGCGCTGCCTAGTGGCATCTTTTTTTCTTGAAAGCCAAATCTAAATGGGAAAAGAAAAAACCTACAGCCAACCAGAACAGTCAGATACGAGCAGCGACAAAAGCATCTGACACACAGCACTGCTAAACTGCATCCACACCAAGCAAAAAGGTGAATAAGATTATCCTCAATGTATTCAATACTGTTTGTGATCAGAAGGAGAAGAGCTGTTTGGATTTTGAGTGTGTCTTCTTCAGCTCTCTCAGTGCCAGGAAACGTAAATTAGGAGCAACTCTCCATTAAGGAAAAGAAACAAGGACAAAGGGACCAAAAATGCCCAAGCCTCTGCAAAGCAAATATGAAAGGCACAGCTTTACAGTCCTGAGTTGCTATAAATTAAAAATAAGCTCCTTATTTAAAAGACATGAGTGTTTGAGAATCTACGAGCAGATCTGATGCTGCTCAGGCCCCAGGAGGGTTTTGTTTTTGCTGGCAGGGGTGGAGTGGAAGTGTGTGTGTGGGGGG